>NC_084750.1:10224960-10255489 GCF_033978785.1 Entelurus aequoreus | reverse complement strand
AATGAGTGTTTTACTCAACATGACAGTAATGTTCTTAGAATCCTGAGATAATGTGAAAAAAGCATTAAACTATTCAAACATAACTCTTAAACCCAACATGCAAATCGTCTACAAATGCCTGAAATAATGTGTCTTTGTGAGTTTTACTAGAAACATTTTCTTTTGTAAGGTTTGCAATGACAAAAAATAGTTTTTTTACTCAATATATGACAGTATAACTGTCATACTCAATATGACAGTTATTTAAACCAAACATGCAAAATGTCTACAAATGCCTGAAATAATGTATCTTTGGGAGTTTTACTAGAAATATTTTCTTTTGTAATGTTTGCAATGACAAAAAATAGTTTTTTTACTCAATATGACAGTATAACTGTCATACTCAATATGACAGTTATTTAAACCAAACATGCAAATCGTCTACAAATGCCTGAAATAATGTGTCTTTGTGAGTTTTACTAGAAACATTTTCCTTTGTAAGGTTTGCAATGACAAAAAATAGTTTTTTTACTCAATATATGACAGTATAACTGTCATACTCAATACGACAGTTATTTAAACCAAACATGCAAAATGTCTACAAATGCCTGAAATAATGTATCTTTGGGAGTTTTACTAGAAATATTTTCTTTTGTAAGGTTTGCAATGACAAAAAATAGTTTTTTTTTACTCAATATGACAGTATAACTGTCATACTCAATATGACAGTTATTTAAACCAAACATGCAAAATGTCTACAAATGCCTGAAATAATGTATCTCTGTGAGTTTTACTAGAAATATTTTCTTTTGTAAGGTTTGCAATGACAAAAAATAGTTTTTTTACTCAATATGACAGTATAACTGTCATACTCAATATGACAGTTATTTAAACCAAACATGAAAAATGGCTAATAATGCCTGAAATAATGTATCTTTGTGAGTTTTACTAAAAAAAAACGTGAGATTTTGTCAGGTTTGTGAAAATAAAAATGAGTGTTTTACTCAATATGACAGTAATGTTCTTAGAATCCTGAGATAATGTGAAAAAAGCATTAAACTATTCAAACATAACTCTTAAACCCAACATGCAAATCGTCTACAAATGCCTGAAATAATGTGTCTTTGTGAGTTTTACTAGAAACATTTTCTTTTGTAAGGTTTGCAATGACAAAAAATAGTTTTTTTTACTCAATATGACAGTATAACTGTCATACTCAATATGACAGTTATTTAAATCAAACATGCAAAATGGCTAATAATGCCTGAAATAATGTATCTTTGGGAGTTTTACTAGAAACATTTTCTTTTATAAGGTTTGCAATGACAAAAAATAGTTTTTTTACTCAATATGACAGTATAGCTGTCATACTCAATATGACAGTTATTTAAACCAAACATGCAAAATGGCTAATAATGCCTGAAATAATGTATCTTTGGGAGTTTTACTAGAAAAACCATAAGATTTTGTCAGATTTGTGAATACGAAAATGAGTGTTTTACTCAATATGACAGTAATGTTCTTAGAACCCTGAGATAATGTGAAAAAAGCATTAAACTATTCAAACATAACTCTTAAACCCAACATGCAAATCGTCTACAAATGCCTGGAATAATGTGTCTTTGTGAGTTTTACTAGAAACATTTTCTTTTGTAAGGTTTGCAATGACAAAAAACTTTTTTTTTACTCAATATGACAGTATAACTGTCATATTGAGTAAAAAAATCGAGTAAAATATCAAGTGCAAAGTGAGTGCTTGTGAATCCAAAGATGCTAAAATGTGTTGCCCTCGGTGACGAACCCTGAAGGAGTGCTTGTTTACTTCCTCTTCCCCGCCATGATGTGTTCCAGAAATTGCGGCACAAAAGCAATGGCGAGCGGCGTTCGGTGTCATCAATTATGGACACGGCTCCACATTTCATGGCGGTGTCTGAAAGAGAAACAAACAAAAGGATACTCCCTGGTCATTCAAGTCGCAGCTCCTGTCACACTGTGAGCTCAGCGTGGAAATAATTCATAATTTCTGCTGGGGAACGAGAGCGCGTGGACGTCCTGGCGAGCGGGATGGATGACTTCATTACTGCGCTAACAAGAGGGGGGTCGTACCAGCACTCTGCTAACGAGGCGGCCTCCTTTCAACCTTTCTGCGCTGGCGGTGTTGTCCACACTAGAGCAGCAAATATTGCAGCAATTATCTTTGCAGCCCCGACATCTTCCGCTGGATCCTGCATGCCATCTTTGTCCCCTGCAGGGTGGAAACTCTGCCACCCACAGTGCTTTAGCAACACCTTCAGTTATGTACGCGGTGCTTTAGCAACACCTTCAGTTATGTACGCCACCGATTTGGAAAAATTACAACACCAACTCATTCAGAACATTCACATGTTTTACCAATTTTAACATTTTCAAAAAAATCCGCTCTTTTCCCGAAATTCCCAAATTTCCATGAAATTCCTATTTGAAAGAATGGGAAATTTTTCAAAGTTCCACAACTCCCACATTTTTTATCCAATTCAAAAACCGTTCCAACTTCAAAATATTCAGCCTGTTCAGGAATTATGTGATCCATTTAAGAATTATTTTTTTTAAATTCCCGGATTTCCAAGAATTCCCAGTGTTTAGGGACATTTTCCACATTCAAAATGAATTATTCATTTTTCAAACTTCCACAATTCCCACATTTTTCAACCTATTCAAACCATTCCACCTTCAACACATTCAATTCATCCTGGAAATTCAGACAACCATTTTTCCACATTCAACAAATTTCCAGGAATTCCCAGTGTTTAGGGACATTTTCCCCATTCAAAATGAATTATTCATTTTTCAAACTTCCACCATTCCCACATTTTTCAACCGATTCCAACCATTCCACCTTCAACACATTCAACTCATCCTGGAAATTCAAACAACCATTTTTCCACGTTCAACAAATTTCTCAGGAATTCCTGTTTTTTTTTCAAACCTTATTTCCACCTTTATTAGTCCTTTCACATTTTTCAACCCACTTCAAGCGTGCCACTGTCAAAACATTCCTCTGAATCAGGACAAAAAAACAAGTCGGGTTCCTTCATGTTGATGGGCTCATATTGCCATGAAATTACACACATTTCGTAATATCATTTCCAATTAGAAATGTTACTACTTCAAGATTTCGCCACCGATTTGGAAAAATTCCAACACCAACTCATTCAAAACATTCACTTTTTTTTTTTTTTTTTTTTTTTTTAACATTTTCAAAAAAATTCCCTCTTTTCCTGAAATTCACAAATTTCCATGAAATTCCTATTTTAAAGGATGGGAAATTTTTCAAACCGTTCCAACTTCAAAATATTCAGCCTGTTCAGGAATTATGTGATCCATTTAAGAAATAATTTTTTTTAAATCCCAGATTTCCAGGAATTCCCAGTGTTTAGGGACATTTTCCCCATTCAAAAATGAATTTTTCATTTTTCAAACTTCCACAATTCCCACATTTTTCAACCGATTCCAACCATTCCACCTTCAACACATTCAATTCATCCTGGAAATTCAGACAACCATTTTTCCACATTCAACAAATTTCCAGGAATTCCTGTTTTTTTCTAACCTTATTTCCACCTTTTTTAGTCCTTTCACATTTTTCAACCCACTTCAAGCGTTCCACTGTCAAAACATTCCTCTGAATCAGGACAAAAAAACAAGTTGGGTTCCTTCATGTTGATGGGCTCATATTGCCATGAAATTACACACATTTCGTAATACAATTTCCAATTAAAAATGTTACTACTTCAAGATCTCGCCACCGATTTGGAAAAATTCCAACACCAACTCATTCAAAACATTCACATGTTTTACCAATTTTAGCAGTTTCAAAAAAATTCCCTCTTTTCCCGAAATTCCCAAATTTCCATGAAATCCCTATTTGAAAGAATGGGAAATTTTTCAAAGTTCCACAACTCCCACATTTTTTATTCAATTCAAAAACCGTTCCAACGTCAAAATATTCAGCCTGTTCAGGAATTATGTGATCCATTTAAGAAATATTTTTTAAAAATTCCCAGATTTCCAGGAATTCCCAGTGTTTAGGGACATTTTCCCCATTCAAAAATGAATGATCCATTTTTCAAACTTCCACAATTCCCACATTTTTCAACCGATTCCAACCATTCCACCTTCAACACATTCAATTCATCCTGGAAATTCAGACAACCATTTTTCCACGTTCAACAAATTTCTCAGGAATTCCTGTTTTTTTTTCTAACCTTATTTCCAACCTTTTTTAGTCCTTTCACATTTTTCAACCCACTTCAAGCGTTCCACCGTCAAAACATTCCTCTGAATCAGGACAAAAAAACAAGTCTGGTTCCTTCATGTTGATGGGCTCATATTGCCATGAAATTACACACATTTCGTAATACCATTTCCAATTAAAAATGTTACTACTTCAAGATTTCGCCACCAATTTGGAAAAATTCCAACACCAACTCATTCAAAACATTCACTTTTTTTTTTTTTTTTTTTAACATTTTCAAAAAAATTCCCTCTTTTCCCGAAATTCACAAATTTCCATGAAATTCCTATTTTAAAGGATGGGAAATTTTTCAAACCGTTCCAACTTCAAAATATTCAGCCTGTTCAGGAATTATGTGATCCATTTAAGAATTTTTTTTATTTAAATCCCAGATTTCCAGGAATTCCCAGTCTTTAGGGACATTTTCCCCATTCAAAATGAATTATTCATTTTTCAAACTTCCACCATTCCCACATTTTTCAACCGATTCAAACCATTCCACCTTCAACACATTCAACTCAACTCAACTCAAACAACAATTTTTCCACATTCAACAAATTTCCAGGAATTCCTGTTTTTTTCTAACCTTATTTCCACCTTTATTAGTCCTTTCACATTTTTCAACCCATTTCAAGCGTTCCACTGTCAAAACATTCCTCTGAATCAGGACAAAAAAACAAGTTGGTTTAAGAACTTGAAAAAATTCCCAGTTTTCCCGAAATTCTGTAATACCATTTCTCAATTAAATTTGTTTTCCTAATTCAACATTTCTTGACCGATTTAAACAATTCCAACACCAACCAATTCAGCTCATTCAGGACATTCATGCTATTAATCATTTTCCAAAAAATCCCGCTTTTCCCCAAATTTCCAGGAAGTTCCCATTGAAATGAATGGGACATTTTTCCAAGTTGCACAATTCCCACATTTTTCAACCGATTCAAACCATTCCACCTTCAACACATTCAATTCATCCTGGAAATTCAGACAACCCTTTTTCCACGTTCAACAAATTTCTCAGGAATTCCTGTTTTTTTTTCTAACCTTATTTCCAACCTTTTTTAGGCCTTTCACATTTTTCAACCCGCTTCAAGCGTTCCACTGTCAAAACATTCCTCTGAATCAGGACAAAAACACAAGTTGGGTTCCTTCATGTTGATGGGCTCATATTGCCATGAAATTACACACATTTCGTAATAACATTTCCAATTAAAAATGTTACTACTTCAAGATTTCGCCACCGATTTGGAAAAATTCCAACACCAACTCATTCAGAACATTCACTTTTTTTTTTTTTTTACCATTTTTAACATTTTCCAAAAAATTCCCTCTTTTCCCAAAATTCCCAAATTTCCATGAAATTTCTATTTGAAAGAATGGGAAATTTTTCAAAGTTCCACAACTCCCACATTTTGTATCCAATTCAAAAACCGTTCCAACTTCAAAATATTCAGCCTGTTCAGTAATTATGTGATCCATTTAAGAATTATTTTAAAAAATTCCCGGATTTCCAAGAATTCCCAGTGTTTAGGGATATTTTCCACATTCAAAAATAAATTATTCATTTTTCAAACTTCCACAATCCCACATTTTTCAACCTATTCCAACCATTCCACCTTCAACACATTCAATTCATCCTGGAAATTCAGACAACCATTTTTCCACATTCAACAAATTCCCAGGAATTCCCAGTGTTTAGGGACATTTTCCCCATTCAAAAATGAATTTTTCATTTTTCAAACTTCCGCAATTCCCACATTTTTCAACCGATTCCAACCATTCCACCTTCAACACATTCAACTCATCCTGGAAATTCAGACAACCCTTTTTCCACGTTCAACAAATTTCTCAGGAATTCCTGTTTTTTTTTCTAACCTTATTTCCAACCTTTTTTAGGCCTTTCACATTTTTCAACCCACTTCAAGCGTTCCACTGTCAAAACATTCCTCTGAATCAGGACAAAAAAACAAGTCGGGTTCCTTCATGTTGATGGGCTCATATTGCCATGAAATTACACACATTTCGTAATAACATTTCCAATTAAAAATGTTACTACTTCAAGATTTCGCCACCGATTTGGAAAAATTCCAACACCAACTCATTCAGAACATTCACTTTTTTTTTTTTTTACCATTTTTAACATTTTCAAAAAAATTCCCTCTTTTCCCAACATTCCCAAATTTCCATGAAATTTCTATTTGAAAGAATGGGAAATTTTTCAAAGTTCCACAACTCCCACATTTTTTATCCAATTCAAAAACCGTTCCAACTTCAAAATATTCAGCCTGTTCAGTAATTATGTGATCCATTTAAGAATTATTTAAAAAAATTCCCGGATTTCCAAGAATTCCCAGTGTTTAGGGATATTTTCCACATTCAAAAATAAATTATTCATTTTTCAAACTTCCACAATCCCACATTTTTCAAACGATTCAAACCATTCCACCTTCAACACATTCAATTCATCCTGGAAATTCAGACAACCATTTTTCCACGTTCAACAAATTTCTCAGGAATTCCTGTTTTTTTTTCTAACCTTATTTCCAACCTTTTTTAGGCCTTTCACATTTTTTAACCCACTTCAAGCGTTCCACTGTCAAAACATTCCTCTGAATCAGGACAAAAAAACAAGTTGGGTTCCTTCATGTTGATGGGCTCATATTGCCATGAAATTACACACATTTCGTAATAACATTTCCAATTAAAAATGTTACTACTTCAAGATTTCGCCACCGATTTGGAAAAATTCCAACACCAACTCATTCAGAACATTCACTTTTTTTTTTTTTTTACCATTTTTAACATTTTCCAAAAAATTCCCTCTTTTCCCAAAATTCCCAAATTTCCATGAAATTTCTATTTGAAAGAATGGGAAATTTTTCAAAGTTCCACAACTCCCACATTTTGTATCCAATTCAAAAACCGTTCCAACTTCAAAATATTCAGCCTGTTCAGTAATTATGTGATCCATTTAAGAATTATTTTAAAAAATTCCCGGATTTCCAAGAATTCCCAGTGTTTAGGGATATTTTCCACATTCAAAAATAAATTATTCATTTTTCAAACTTCCACAATCCCACATTTTTCAACCTATTCCAACCATTCCACCTTCAACACATTCAATTCATCCTGGAAATTCAGACAACCATTTTTCCACATTCAACAAATTCCCAGGAATTCCCAGTGTTTAGGGACATTTTCCCCATTCAAAAATGAATTTTTCATTTTTCAAACTTCCGCAATTCCCACATTTTTCAACCGATTCCAACCATTCCACCTTCAACACATTCAACTCATCCTGGAAATTCAGACAACCCTTTTTCCACGTTCAACAAATTTCTCAGGAATTCCTGTTTTTTTTTCTAACCTTATTTCCAACCTTTTTTAGGCCTTTCACATTTTTCAACCCACTTCAAGCGTTCCACTGTCAAAACATTCCTCTGAATCAGGACAAAAAAACAAGTCGGGTTCCTTCATGTTGATGGGCTCATATTGCCATGAAATTACACACATTTCGTAATAACATTTCCAATTAAAAATGTTACTACTTCAAGATTTCGCCACCGATTTGGAAAAATTCCAACACCAACTCATTCAGAACATTCACTTTTTTTTTTTTTTACCATTTTTAACATTTTCAAAAAAATTCCCTCTTTTCCCAACATTCCCAAATTTCCATGAAATTTCTATTTGAAAGAATGGGAAATTTTTCAAAGTTCCACAACTCCCACATTTTTTATCCAATTCAAAAACCGTTCCAACTTCAAAATATTCAGCCTGTTCAGTAATTATGTGATCCATTTAAGAATTATTTAAAAAAATTCCCGGATTTCCAAGAATTCCCAGTGTTTAGGGATATTTTCCACATTCAAAAATAAATTATTCATTTTTCAAACTTCCACAATCCCACATTTTTCAAACGATTCAAACCATTCCACCTTCAACACATTCAATTCATCCTGGAAATTCAGACAACCATTTTTCCACGTTCAACAAATTTCTCAGGAATTCCTGTTTTTTTTTCTAACCTTATTTCCAACCTTTTTTAGGCCTTTCACATTTTTTAACCCACTTCAAGCGTTCCACTGTCAAAACATTCCTCTGAATCAGGACAAAAAAACAAGTTGGGTTCCTTCATGTTGATGGGCTCATATTGCCATGAAATTACACACATTTCGTAATACAATTTCCAATTAAAAATGTTACTACTTCAAGATTTCGCCACCGATTTGGAAAAATTCCAACACCAACTCATTCAGAACATTCACTTTTTTTTTTTTCACCATTTTTAACATTTTCAAAAAAATTCCCTCTTTTCCCAAAATTCCCAAATTTCCATGAAATTTCTATTTGAAAGAATGGGAAATTTTTCAAAGTTCCACAACTCCCACATTTTTTATCCAATTCAAAAACCGTTCCAACTTCAAAATATTCAGCCTGTTCAGTAATTATGTGATCCATTTAAGAATTATTTTGAAAAATTCCCGGATTTCCAAGAATTCCCAGTGTTTAGGGACATTTTCCCCATTCAAAATGAATTATTAATTTTTCAAACTTCCACCATTCCCACATTTTTCAACCTATTCAAACCATTCCACCTTCAACACATTCAATTCATCCTGGAAATTCAGACAGCCATTTTTCCACGTTCAACAAATTTCTCAGGAATTCCTGTTTTTTTTTCTAACCTTATTTCCAACCTTTTTTAGGCCTTTCACATTTTTTAACCCACTTCAAGCGTTCCACTGTCAAAACATTCCTCTGAATCAGGACAAAAAAACAAGTTGGGTTCCTTCATGTTGATGGGCTCATATTGCCATGAAATTACACACATTTCGTAATACAATTTCCAATTAAAAATGTTACTACTTCAAGATTTCGCCACCGATTTGGAAAAATTCCAACACCAACTCATTCAGAACATTCACTTTTTTTTTTTTCACCATTTTTAACATTTTCAAAAAAATTCCCTCTTTTCCCGAAATTCCCAAATTTCCATGAAATTTCTATTTGAAAGAATGGGAAATTTTTCAAAGTTCCACAACTCCCACATTTTTTATCCAATTCAAAAACCGTTCCAACTTCAAAATATTCAGCCTGTTCAGTAATTATGTGATCCATTTAAGAATTATTTTGAAAAATTCCCGGATTTCCAAGAATTCCCAGTGTTTAGGGACATTTTCCCCATTCAAAATGAATTATTAATTTTTCAAACTTCCACCATTCCCACATTTTTCAACCTATTCAAACCATTCCACCTTCAACACATTCAATTCATCCTGGAAATTCAGACAACCATTTTTCCACGTTCAACAAATTTCTCAGGAGTTCCTGTTTTTTTTGTAACCTTATTTCCACCTTTTTTAGTCCTTTCACATTTTTCAACCCATTTCAAGCGTTCCACTGTCAAAACATTCCTCTGAATCAGGACAAAAAAACAAGTTGGGTTCCTTCATGTTGATGGGCTCATATTGCCATGAAATTACACACATTTCGTAATACAATTTCCAATTAAAAATGTTACTACTTCAAGATCTCGCGACCGATTTGGAAAAATTCCAACACCAACTCATTCGGAACATTCACTTTTTTTTTTTTTTTTACCATTTTTACCATTTTCAAAAAAGTTCCCTCTTTTCCCGAAATTCCCAAATTTCCATGAAATTCCTATTGGAAAGAATGGGACATTTTCAAAGTTGCACAACTCCCACATTTTTTATCCAATTCAAAAACCGTTCCAACTTCAAAATTTTCAGCCTGTTCAGGAATTATGTGATCCATTTAACAATTATTTTAAAAATTCCCAGATTTCCAGGAATTCCCAGTCTTTAGGGACATTTTCCCCATTCAAAAATGAATTATTCATTTTTCAAACTTCCACCATTCCCACATTTTTCAACCTATTCAAACCATTCCACCTTCAACACATTCAATTCATCCTGGAAATTCAGACAACCATTTTTCCACGTTCAACAAATTTCTCAGGAATTCCTGTTTTTTTTCTAACCTTATTTCCAACCTTTTTTAGTCCTTTCACATTTTTCAACCCACTTCAAGCGTTCCACTGTCAAAACATTCCTCTGAATCAGGACAAAAAAACAAGTTGGGTTCCTTCATGTTGATGGGCTCATATTGCCATGAAATTACACACATTTCGTAATACAATTTCCAATTAAAAATGTTACTACTTCAAGATTTCGCCACCGATTTGGAAAAATTCCAACACCAACTCATTCAGAACATTCAAATGTTTTTTTTAACATTTTTAACATTTTCCCAAAAATTCCCTCTTTTCCCGAAATTCCCAAATTTCCATGAAATTCCTATTTGAAAGAATGGGACATTTTTCAAAGTTCCACAACTCCCACATTTTTTATCCAATTCAAAAACCGTTCCAACTTCAAAATATTCAGCCTGTTCAGGAATTATGTGATCCATTTAAGAAATATTTTTAAAAAATTCCCAGATTTCCAGGAATTCCCAGTCTTTAGGGACATTTTCCCCATTCAAAATGAATTATTCATTTTTCAAACTTCCACCATTCCCACATTTTTCAACCGATTGAAACCATTCCACCTTCAACTCATTTAATTCATCCTGGAAATTCAAACAACAATTTTTCCACATTCAACAAATTTCCAGGAATTCCTGTTTTTTTCTAACCTTATTTCCACCTTATTTAGTCCTTTCACATTTTTCAACCCATTTCAAGCTTTCCACTGTCAAAACATTCCTCTGAATCAGGACAAAAAAAACAAGTTGGTTTAAGAACTTGAAAAAATTCCCAGTTTTCCCGAAATTCTGTAATACCATTTCTCAATTAAAATTTTTTTCCTAATTCAACATTTCTTGACCGATTTTAACAATTCCAACACCAACCAATTCAGCGCATTCAGGACATTCATGCTATTAATCATTTTCCAAAAAATCCCGCTTTTCCCCAAATTTCCAGGAAGTTCCCATTGAAATGAATGGGACATTTTTCCAAGTTGCACAATTCCCACATTTTTCAACTGATTCAAACCATTCCACATTCAACTCATCCTGTAAATTCAAACAACAATTTTTCCACATTCAACAAATTTCCAGGAATTCCTGTTTTTTTCTAACCTTATTTCCACCTTATTTAGTCCTTTCACATTTTTCAACCCACTTCATGCGTTCCACTGTCAAAACATTCCTCTGAATCTGGACAAAAAAACAAGTTGGTTTAAGAACTTGAAAAAATTCCCAGTTTTCCCGAAATTCTGTAATACCATTTCTCAATTAAATTTTTTTTCCTAATTCAACATTTCTTGACCGATTTAAACAATTCCAACACCAACCAATTAAGCGCATTCAGGACATTCATGCTATTAATCATTTTCCAAAAAATCCCGCTTTTCCCCAAATTTCCAGGAAGTTCCCATTGAAATGAATGGGACATTTTTCCAAGTTGCACAATTCCCACATTTTTCAACCGATTCAAACCATTCCACCTTCAACACATTTAACTCATCCTGGAAATTCAAACAACCATTTTTCCACGTTCGACAAATTTCTCAGGAATTCCTGTTTTTTTTCTAACCTTATTTCCAACCTTTTTTAGTCCTTTCACATTTTTCAACCCACTTCAAGCGTTCCACTGTCAAAACATTCCTCTGAATCAGGACAAAAACACAAAAGTTGGGCTTCTTCATGTTGATGGGCTCATATTGCCCATCCGATTTGAAGGTGAAACATTACCACAACGGGTTATATTTCATTATTAATGGCAACAGGGGAGGATTTTAGTGTACATGTACGAGCCAAAGTCTTAGCCGGAACCTTTTTGTGTCCCCTCAAGCTAATGCTACATGCTAACGTAGCATGACATGTGTCAATCTACTCTTACTGGACTTCCTGTTTGATTGTATCCACCAGTGACATCAACTATATCTGTGATGAGTTGTAGTTGTAATTACAGTAATACACAGGAAGTGTGCATAGTACACATATACAAGTGTACTCACACAAGTGTTCCGTTTGAGACCCAGTCGCAGTCTCTCTCGCCATAAAAAGAAAAATATGGAAGCCAGAGCTGTCGGCCTTAAATCCCGGAGCCGGTTGTTGCAGCCGGGTGTGGCGCTGAGGTCAGCACATCTCCGTGACTGATCTGTCCCAGACTATTGATCACGCTAATCAAAAGGAATGCTGGGTATGATAACAAGGATCGTCGCGACCGACAAATCACGTACACAGACGAGCCCGGTCGATTTATACGCCGCTAACGACGTCTGCAATCAATCCTTCGCAGCCATTCAGACGCCCACTTTGTCATTGGCAAACAAATGCTTTTTCTATGAAGATTTGTCTTACCCTGCGACGGTTACACTCAAACAATTGACTCATTGGATGAACTCAATTCAAACATTCAACAAATATATGTTGCCCCAACTCAAAATGAGCACATTCTCGCAACACAATAAAAATGACTTAGTCCAACTCATTTTTAGCAAATAAAGCCAAAAATGAAATGATTGCAATAACTAAGCGAAACTGATTTACATTTGTCAAAAAAAATGCCATGAATTTTTTCTAACACTTTTTTCTGTTGACTACTCTTTCCACATTTTTCAACCCACTGTCAAATCATTTTTTATTTTTTTTTACTGGAAAAATTCCCGGTTTTCCCAAAATTACAGGAATTTCGTAATACCATTTCTCAATTAAAAATGTTACTACTTCAAGATTTCGCGACCGATTTGAAAAATTCCAACACCAATTTATTCAGAACATTCACATTTTTTACCATTTTTACCATTTTCAAAAAAATTCCCTCTTTTCACATAATTCCCAAATTTCCATGAAATTCCCTTTGAAAAGAATGGGGAATTTTTCAAAGTTCCACAACCCCTACATTTTTTATCCGATTCAAAACGTTCCAAGTTCAAAATATTCAGCCTGTTCAGGACTTATGTGATCCATATGAAAAAAAAAAAATTAATTCCCGGATTTCCAAGAATTCCCAGTCTAGGGACATTTTCCCCATTCAAAATGAATTATCCATTTTTCAAACTTCCACCATTCCCACATTTTTCAACCGATTCCAACCATTCCACCTTCAACTCATTCAATTCATCCTGGAAATTCAAACAACCATTTTTCCACGTTCAACAAATTTCTCAGGAATTCCTGGGTTTTTTTCTAGCCTTATTTCCAACCTTTTTTAGTCCTTTCACATTTTTCAACCCACTTCAAGCGTTCCACCATCAAAACATTCCTCTGAATCAGGACAAAAAAAACAAGTTGGTTTAAGAACTTGGAAAAATTCCCAGTTTTCCCGAAATTCTGTAATACCATTTATCAATTAAAAAACTGTTTCTACTTCAACATTTCTTGACCGATTTAAACAATTCCAACACTAACCAATTCAGCTCATTCAGGACATTCATGCTCTTAATCATTTTGCAAAAAATCCCGTTTTCCCCCAAATTCCCAAATTTCCAGGAAGTTCCCATTGAAATGAATGGGACATTTTTCCAAGTTGCACAATTCCCACATTCTTCAACCTATTCAAAGCATTCCAACATCAACACATTCCACTCATCTTGGACATTCAAACTAACACTTTCCCGAGTTCCTGGAAATTAAAACTATTCAACATTCAAACTATTCTTACATTCACACTACATTCTGTCAGCATTTCACTTCAACTTCAGCATTGGAGCATTCACACCTCATCTAGTTATTATTATTGTATTTCTTGCCACCTTATTTTGTATATTTTTAAAGGAGATATCCTATAACGCAGTGGTCCCCAACCACCGGGCCGCGGACCGGTACCGATTGGTACCGGGCCGCACAAGAAATAAAAAAATAAAAAAATAATAAAGTTTTTTTTTGTTTTTTTTTAATTAAATCAACATAAAAAACACAATATATACATTATATATCAATATAGATCAATAAAGTCTGCAGGGATACAGTCCGTAAGCACACGTATTTCTTTATAAAAAATAAATAAAATAAAATAAAAAATAAATAAAAATAACCCCCCCCCCCCCCCACACCCTCACCCCCCAGGTCCGCGGGGCAAATTTTCAAGCGTTGACCGGTCCGCAGCTACAAAAATGTTGGGGACCAGTGCTATAACGCAGTGTTTTTCAACCACTGTGCCGCGGCACACTACTGTGCCGTGAGATACAGTCTGGTGTGCCGTGGGAGATTATCTAATTTCACCTATTAGGGGTAAAAAAAATATTTTTTGCAAACCAGTAATTATAGTCTGCAAATTATATGTTGTTGTTGAGTGTCGGTGCTGTCTAGAGCTCAGCAGCGTAACCGTGTAATACTCTTCCATATCAGTAGGTGGCAGCAGGTAGCTAATTGCTTTGTAGATGTGGGAAACAGCGGGAGGCAGTGTGCAGGTAAAAAGGTGTCTAATGCTTAAACCAAAAATAGACAAAAGGCGAGTGCCCCTAAGAAAAGGTATTAAAGCTTAGGGAAGGCTATGCAGAACGAAACTAAAACTGAACTGGCTACAAAGTAAACAAAAACAGAATGCTGGACGACAGCAAAGACTTACTGTGGAGCAAAGACGGCGTCCACAAAGTACATCCCAACATGAGATGACAATCAACAATGTCCCCACAAAGAAGGATAAAAACTAGGGATGTCCGATAATGGCTTTTTGCCGATATCCGATATGCCGATATTGTCCAACTCTTTAATTACCGATACCGATATCAACCGATACCGATATCAACCGATATATACAGTCGTGGAATTAACACATTATTATGCCTAATTTGGACAACCAGGTATGGTGAAGATAAGGTACTTTTTTTAAAAAATGAATCAAATAAAATAAGATGAATAAATTAAAAACATTTTCTTGAATAAAAAAGAAAGTAAAACAATATAAAAACAGTTACATAGAAACTAGTAATGAATGAAAATGAGTAAAATGAAGTGTTAAAGGTTAGTACTATTAGTGGAGCAGCAGCACGCACAATCATGTGTGCTTACGGACTGTATCCCTTGCAGACTGTATTGATATATATTGTTAATATTAATAACTGTATCCCTTGCAGACTGTATTGATATATATTGTTAATATTAATAACTGTATCCCTTGCAGACTGTATTGATATATATTGTTAATATTAATAACTGTATCCCTTGCAGACTGTATTGATATATATTGATATATAATGTAGGAAGCAGAATATTAATAACAGAAAGAAACAACCCTTTTGTGTGAATGAGTGTAAATGGGGGGAGGGAGGTTTTTTGGCTTGGTGCACTAATTGTAAGTGTATCTTGTGTTTTTTATGTGGATTTAATTAAAAAAAATTTAAAAAAAATGTAAAAAACGATACTGATAATAAAAAAAACGATACCGATCATTTCCGATATTACATTTTAACGCATTTATCGGCCGATAATATCGGCAGACCGATATTATCGGACATCTCTAATAAAAACATTGAAATATTCTTGATTGCTAAAACAAAGTAGATGCGGGAAATATCGCTCAAAGGAAGACATGAAACTGCTCCAGGAAAATACCAAAAAAAGAGAAAAAGCCACCAAAATAGGAGCGCAAGACAAGAAGTAAAACACTACGCACAGGAAAACAGCAAAAAAAAGTCCAAATAAGTCAGGGTGTGACGTGACAGGTGGTGACAGTACACCTACTTTGAGACAAGAGCTATAGTGATGCATGCTTGGTTATGCTTTAAAGTCATATCCAACAATTGCGACGACGACTTTTTACTGTCAACTGAGTTTGTTTTTTTAATGATTTCTGCTGGTGGTGTGCCTCCGCATTTGTTCAACGCAAAAACTGTGCCTTGGCTCAAAAAAGGTTGAAAAACACTGCTGTAACGGACGTACCTTCATAAAGTCGTCCCTCGCCACATCGCGCTCCGAACTTGCTGGCTTCATTCTCTGGCGGATATTTTTTTTTAAAGCATATTCTTCGCATGCGACATAGAATTACATAATTACGTTACTTACATGAAATTTGACATTTCTGATACCAACATAGAATTACATAATTACATTACTTACATGAAATTTGACATTTCTGATACCAACATAGAATTACATAATTACATTACTTACATGAAATTTGACATTTCTGATACCAACATAGAATTACATAATTACGTTACTTACATGAAATTTGACATGTCTGATACCAACATAGAATTACATAATTACGTTACTTACATGAAATTTGACATTTCTGATACCAACATAGAATTACATAATTACATTACTTACATGAAATTTGACATTTCTGATACCAACATAGAATTACATAATTACGTTACTTACATGAAATTTGACATTTCTGATACCAACATAGAATTACATAATTACATTACTTACATGAAATTTGACATTTCTGATACCAACATAGAATTACATAATTACGTTACTTACATGAAATTTGACATTTCTGATACCAACATAGAATTACATTACTTTACAATTACGTTACTTACATGAAATTTGACATTTCTGATACCAACATAGAATTACATAATTACGTTACTTACATGAAATTTGACATTTCTGATACCAACATAGAATTACATTACTTTACAATTACGTTACTTACATGAAATTTGACATTTCTGATACCGTAGATCAGACTTGACATAGCAGCTGGTAAAAGGAGCTAATATATTTGATCACGTGCGGCCTAAGCTTACTTCCTGCGGGCCCCCAGTTAGACGACATGAATGTAGAACGTGGTCATGGACCATTAAAGCTACAGACACACTCAAATACTCTTCAACTGTAAATTCCAGCCTCACATTTACAAAAAAAACAACAAAAAAAACACCTGACAATGACTCCAAATTGTCCCCAAATAAAATGTATTTTGAATCCACCCATGCCCATCCCGAGTTGCCATGGCAACGGCAGGAACGCCCCTACTACCTTGCCAGAACCTGCTGCGTGCATCAGGCAGGATTCTTCACCTGATGCCACACACTTCAATATTTCATGTCACCTTCCTGGCTGCTAGTCTTTTCCTACAAGTTGTGCGGGCACAGGCACAGGCACAGGCACAGGCACAGGCACAGGCACCCGCGGTGTTTTCTGCGGTTTCCACGCAGCTTTGTTTGTTGGGGGGAAAAGAGGAAGATGCTGCCAGGAGATATGAGGAACAGACAGCTGTAATCTCTCGCTTTGAGCTGCTTACTTGGATCATGGAGGCTCCTTATCTGCCATCATCCATCGTATACAAACCAAGCATTTGGACTGAGATATCACACCAGATGGTGACAAAATATATATATATATACATATATACATACATACTAGGGTTGTACGGTATACCGGTACGAGTACAGTATTGCAGTACTGATGAATCAAAACACACCGGATGGTGACAAAATCAATAAATATATATATATACAGTATATATATATATGTATATATATATATATATATATAATATGCGTTAAATATGCGTTAAATGCGTTATAATAATGCGTTAAAATGTAATATCGGAAATTATCGGTATCGGTTTTTTTATCTGTATCGTTTGTTTGTTTGTTTTTTTTTGTTTTTTTTTTGTTTTTTTTTTATTAAATCAACATAAAAAACACAAGATACACTCACAATTAGTGCACCAACCCAAAAAACCTCCACCCCCCATTTCTTTCTGTTATTAATATTCTGGTTCCTACATTATATATCAATAAATATCAATACAGTCTGCAAGGGATACAGTCCGTAAGCACACATGATTGTGCGTGCTGCTGCTCCACTAATAGTACTAACCTTTAACAGTTAATTTTACAAATGTTCCTTAATTACTAGTTTCTATGTAACTGTTTTTATATTGTTTTACTTTCTTTTTTATTCAAGAAAATGTTTTTAATTTAGTTATCTTAATTTATTTTATTTTTTTAAAAAGTACCTTATCTTCACCATACCTGGTTGTCCAAATTAGGCATAATAATGTGTTAATTCCACGACTGCATATATCGGTTGATATCGGTATCGGTTGATATCGGTATCAGTAATTAAAGAGTTGGACAATATCGGAATATCGGATATCGGCAAAAAGCCATTATCGGACATCCCTAATATATATATATATATATATATATATATATACATATATATATATATATATATATATATATATATATATATATATATATATATATATATATATATATATATATACATATATATATATATATATATATACATATATATATATATACATATATATATATATATATATATATATATATATATATATATATATATACATATATATATATATATACATATATATATATATATATATATATATATATATATATATATATATATATATATATATATATATATATATATATATATATATATATATATATATATATATATATATATATATGGTACCGGTATACTGTACATACATATATATATATATACATATATATATATATATATATATATATATATATATATATATATATGTACAGTATACCGGTACCAGTATAGTATTGTGGTACTAATGAATCAAAAATTGGTACTATTTTCTGTTTGAAAAGTATTGGTTCGCCATGTTTATATACGGCGCGTCGTCGTCACGTGGTGACATTGCTGTTTTTTTACGAGCAGAGGAGCATGTTCGGCAGCGCACACACACACAGAGTACTTACAAGCAGACACAGTGTGTAGACAGAAAAGGGAGAATGGACGCATTTTGGCCTAAAAAGTAAAGATAAAGGTGAAGTTGTAACACTGAAACAGTGTTTCAGCTACTCCTAAATCACAAATCCTGGCCTCCATGGCGACAAATAAAGTAGCATTATCATTGGAGGACGAGGAATAGCTAAACATGCTTCGCTACACACCGTAGGAGGATACAATAGCTCACCGGCGTCACAATGTAAACAAACGCCATGGGTGGATCTACACCTGACCTCCACTGTAATGATACCAAGTACAAGAGCGTGTCTCATCGATACTACTATGATTACATTGATATTTTTATCGTCACAAAATCTACATTTATATTATGTTTATAAACTCAGTAAATATGTCTTTGAATATGACCAATGTATGATCGTGCCACTACTTGGTATCGGATCGATACCTAAATGTGTGGTATCATCCAAAACTAATGTCAAGTATCAAAGAAGAGAAGAATAAGTGATTATTACATTTGAACAGAAGTGTAGATAGAACATGTTGAAAGAGAAAATAAGCAGATATTAACAGTAAATGAACAAGTAGATGAATAATCCATTTTTACAGTTTGTCCCTCATAATGTGTACATAATAATAGGTGTATAAATGACACAATATGTTACTGCATTTGTTTACTTACTAAAAGTTGTCTAGTACAGTGGTCCCCAACCTTTCTGTAGCTGGGGACCGGTCAACGCTTGAAAATTTGCCCCACGGACCGGGAGGGGGGGGGGGGGGGGGGTTGATATTTTTTTATTTTATTTTTTATTTTTTTCATAAAGAAATACAATCATGTGTGCTTACGGACTGTATCCCTGCAGACTGTATTAATCTATATTGATATACAATGTATATATTGTGTTTTTTATGTTGATTTAATTTAAAAAATAAATACAAATAAAAATAAATAAAAAAAATTTTTTTTTTTTTTTTTTTAATTCAATTTCTTGCGTGGCCCGGTACCAATCGGTCCGCGGACCACTGGTCTAGTATGTTCACTATTTTATTTAAGGACTAAATGACAATAATAAACATATGTTTCATGTACACCAGGGGTGTCAAACGTAAGGCCCGTGGGCCGGATCAGGCCCGTGAACAGGTTTTATCCGGCCCGCGGGATGAGTTTACTAAGTATAAAAATGAGCCGAAATTTTTGAATGAAAGAAACTGCTGTTTTAATTGTGTCCACTAGATGTCACAATAGCAATTATTTGTGTCTTTCTAGATTATGCTACATATGTAAAAAAAAATTAAAAAATATACCACACGATGTAAGCAAACTACATAAATAACATCCTGTAATTTGATTTTTATATTATTTTTTTAATAATAATAATAATAGATTTTATTTGTAAAAAGCACTTTACATTGAGTAAACAACCTCAAAGTGCTACAGTGTATTAAAAAAATAAAATAAAATAAATAAATAAATTAGAAAAAATAAAAAGATAATAAAAAATAAATAAAAACTAGAACAGCCAAATAGCTAAAACTAGTATGCATATATCTTAAAAAAAAAAAAAAAAAGGCTTTTTTAAAAAGAAGGGTTTTTAAGCCTTTTTTAAAAGCATCCACAGTCTGTGGTGCCCTCAGGTGGTCAGGGAGAGCGTTCCACAGACTGGGAGCAGCGGAGCAGAAAGCCCGGTCTCCCATTGTTCACTGAAGTTGTCTTTATTTTTAAGTTATCGTGCCGTGATTTTACCGGTCCGGCCCACTTGGGAGTAGATTTTTCTCCATGTGGCCCCCCATCTAAAATGAGTTTGACACCCCTGATGTACACTAACATTTTTTGTTACAATAAAGACAATAATGATAATTTTTTGTGGTCCCTTTTATTTAGAAAAGTATCGAAATACATTTTGGTACCGGTACCAAAATATTGGTACCAAGACAACCCTAATGCATACATATAACAGATTTAACTGACCGTTATCATCTTTAGACTAGTAACGGACTTAAAGCACACCCACTAAATTTTAGGGAAAATAAATATTTTTCCATAAATTAGCTGCACCATGCATGTTATGATACATTTTCTTCAGGTGCGTGCATCAGTTCAGTAGTAGAAGCCGACACAAACAAACAAATAAATCGTTCTAAATGGATTTTAGTAACGTTACTCATTTTTGTCTGAGTGTTTTGCTCAATGTAAATATGGCAAAACATGCAGATTCTTGCTGAGACACACAGGCGGCTCGCCAAGCTGGTGAAAGGCCCGATATATGGGGCGGGAATTAGCATAATCATTAACATACCACAGAAGAAGGTTGTTTCTAATTAGATGACATCAGAGACACAGGGAGGGGAGGAACGCCCCGGAGAAGACTCTTAGGGGGTTTTTCCCAGTGTGGAAAAAGGAGAAAGTGGGACACTGTTGTTTCTTATCTGCTGGCCCATTTCCTGCCACAGACATCAGCCCGGCCCGCTCTGGAGCCGCCCCTGTTTATGTCCTGTCCTTTCCCCCAGCCGAGTGCATCCGCTCCACTTGCAGGGTTCACACAAACAACTTTTAGTTTTGCTTTCAAAACGACACTTCAACTCGGCCTTTATTTTCTTAACTGAATGCCAAACAAGTTGTGGAAGGATGACTATTCATGTAACGCACGCCCTGAACGCATCTTTGCTGTCTGCCTCGTGAAGGAAAGGTGTGTCGAGTCCCCAAAGTCAAGAAGTAGACCGCGGGTGTCCAAAGTGTGGCCCGCACTTCCATTCTTATCGGCTTATATGACCCGATGCAAACAACCTTCCCGAATCATGGTGCAAACAAAAAAAAAAGTCAAACCAACACAAAATGCCTAACTGACATGGTCACACAGACCAGAATACAACATAATGACCACCTAACATGCTTTGTATGAAATGTAGCACAGCATTCACTTATATGACCCAATGCAAACAACCTTCCCGAATCCTGGTGCAAACAAAAAAAAAGTTGAACCAACACAGAATGCCAACAGACATGGTCACACACAACACAATATGACACAATGACAACCTAACATGATTTGTATGAAATGTAGCACAGCATTCACTTATATGACCCAATGTAAACAACCTTCCAGAATCATGGTGCAAAAAAAAAAAAAAAAGTTGAACCAACACAAAATGCCAACAGACATGGTCACACAGACCAGAATACAACAGAATGACCACCTAACATGCTGTGTATGAAATGTAGCACAGCATTCACTTATATGACCCAATGCAAACAACCTTCCCAAATCATGGTGCAAAAAAAAAAGAAAAAAAGTTGAACCAACACAAAATGCAAACAGACATGGTCACAACTAACACAATATGACACAATGACCACTTCACATGCTTTGTATGAAATGTAGCACAGCATTCACTTATATGACCCAATGCAAACAACCTTCCCGAATCATGGTGCAAACAAAAAAAAAAGTCGAACCAACACAAAATGCCGACAGACATGGTCACACACAACACAATATGACACAATGACCACCTAACATGATTTGTATGAAATGTAGCACAGCATTCACTTATATGACCCAATGCAAACAACCTTCCCGAATCATGGTGCAAAAAAAAAAAAAAAAGTTGAACCAACACAAAATGCCAACTGACATGGTCACACAGACCAGAATACAACACAATGACCACCTAACATGCTTTGTATGAAATGTAGCACAGCATTCACTTATATGACCCAATGCAAACAACCTTCCCGAATCATGGTGCAAACAAAAAAAAAAGTCGAACCAACACAAAATGCCAAGTGACATGGTCACACAGACCAGAATACAACATAATGACCACCTAACATGCTTTGTATGAAATGTAGCACAGCATTCACTTATATGACCCAATGCAAACAACCTTCCCGAATCATGGTGCAAACAAAAAAAAAGTCAAACCAACACAAAATGCCAACATACATGGTCACACAGACCAGAATACAACACAATGACCACCTAACATGCTTTGTATGAAATGTAGCACAGCATTCACTTATATGACCCAATGCAAACAACCTTCCCGAATCATGGTGAAAAAAAAAAAAAAAAGTCGAACCAACACAAAATGCCAACAGACATGGTCACACACAACACAATATGACACAATGACCACTTCACATGCTTTGTATGAAATGTAGCACAGCATTCACTTATATGACCCAATGCAAACAACCTTCCCGAAGTACCATTATCACTGAAGGATGAGGAACATGCTTCACTACATACCGTAGGAGGATACAATAGCTCACCAGCGTCACCGCTAATGACGCCATTCCAGAATGTAAACAAATGCCATGGGTGGATCTACACCTGACATCCACTGTAATGATACCAAATACAAGAGCGTATCTAGTTGATACTACTATGATTACATTGATATTTTTTACCATCACAAAATCTTTTTTACTTCTTTTAAAATTCATATGATGTTTATAAAGTCAGTAAATACGTCCCTGGACACATGAGGACTTTGAATATGACCAATGTATGATCCTGTAACTACTTGGTATCAGATCGATATCTAAATGTGTGGTATCATCCAAAACTAATGTCGAGTATGAAAGAAGAGAAGAATAAGTGATTATTACATTTGAACAGAAGTGTAGATAGAACATGTTAAAAGAGAAAATAAGCAGATATTAA
The DNA here is from genome assembly GCF_033978785.1 of Entelurus aequoreus. Lineage (NCBI taxonomy): Eukaryota > Metazoa > Chordata > Actinopteri > Syngnathiformes > Syngnathidae > Entelurus > Entelurus aequoreus. The sequence goes on along the minus strand of NC_084750.1, from coordinate 10,231,918 downwards.
CAGTAAATGAACAAGTAGATTAATAATATTTTTTTACAGTTTGTCCCTCATAATGTGTACAAAATAATACATGACACAATATGTTACTGCAGACTAATTAGGAGTCTTTGTTTGTTTACTTACTACTAAAAGACAAGTTGTCTTGTATGTTCAGTATTTTATTTAAGGACTAAATTGTTCTTGGATTATGACGTAGCATCGCTGGCCTAAAAACATCCTTTTCAGAAATAAATACATTTTTGAACATTTGGAATCGATTTTTTTCCTGGGCACCTAATAATAGTATTTCTGTTACGGGACTTTATGCAATATTATGCAATACAAAGTCTTGTACGGGCTAAACTCATCGGCATAAATAAAGCCGTATCGTCAGATTTGAGCATCTTTCGTTCACAATGATTGTCTTATTCACCACTGGGTTGCCGTGGCGATTACAAAGATGTTGTTGTTGTTTCCATTGGCAGCCAGCGTAGCGTGGAAATACTAATGATTTGCGGACAAATGACGACGTGTGGCAAACAAGACAACAAATACTCCAAATGAGTAACCCGGCTTTTCAAGGGACACGCCCACTAATGACATTAATAACACACGTCATGTTGATTGATCACAATTTGTCTGCATGAGGGCTTCCTAACACACAATCATGACAGGAAGTTCTCCAGGCTGCAGGATCACAAACAATCCGTGTGTCATTCTTTTCTTTGTCATTCGCATCATTTGTTTATGAAAGTAAAACATCAAACGTGTGGTTTCTCTTATTGTACGTACTGTATGTACAGAAGCCAGTAGTGCATATTTTGTGGTCTTGTCTTGAAATAACAATTCCCAGTTTTGAAGTCAGCATGTAAAAAAAACATCATATTTTGTTGTTGTTGTTGTTGTTGTTGTTTCTGCCGACTGGTGTTTTTCCATTTTGTTAAGTAAAATGTTTCGACTTAGGGGGAAAAAAACAAGAGAAAAAAAGAACACTTTGTTTTTAAACGTCATTGTTTGTGTTTCAAAATAAAATTCAGACCAACCACATTTTTTTTTTTTCAAGCGATACAACCTTAATTGAAAAATTTTTGTAGGCGCGTACAACACTTAAAACCTTTAGCACAGGGGTCACCAACGTGGTGCCCGCGGTAGCCCGTAAGGACCAGATGAGTAGCCCGCTGGCCTGTTCTAAAAATAGCTCAAATAGCAGCACTTACCAGTGAGCTGCCTCTATTTTTTTAAATTGTATTTATTTACTAGCAAGCTGGTCTCGCTTTGCCCGACATTTTTAATTCTAAGAGAGACAAAACTCAAATAGAATTTGAAAATCCAAGAAAATATTTTAAAGACTTGGTCTTCACTTGTTTAAATAAATTCATTAATTTTTTTACTTTGCTTCTTATAACTTTCAGAAAGACAATTTTAGAGAAAAAATACAACCTTAAAAATGATTTTAGGATTTTTAAACACATATACCTTTTTACCTTTTAAATTCCTTCCTCTTCTTTCCTGACAATTTAAACCAATGTTCAAGTAAATTCATTTTTTATTGTAAAGAATAATAAACACATTTTAATATAATTCTTCATTTTAGCTTCTGTTTTTTCGACGAAGAATATTTGTGAAATATTTCAATCAAACTTATTATGATTAAAATTTAAAAAAAAAAATTCTGGCAAATCTATAAAATCTGTAGAATCAAATTTAAATCTTATTTCAAAGTCTTTTGAATTTCTTTTAAAATGTTTGTTCTGGAAAATCTAGAAGAAATAATGATTTGTCTTTGTTAGAAATATAGCTTGGTCCAATTTGTTATATATTCTAACAAAGTGCAGATTGTATTTTAACCTATTTAAAACATGTCATCAAAATTCTAAAATTAATGTTAATCAGGAAAAATTACTAATGATGTTCCATAAATTATTTTTTTTAATTTTTTCACAAAGATTCGAATTAGCTAGTTTTTCTCTTCTTTTTTTCGGTTGACTTTTGAATTTAAAGAGTCGAAATTGAAGATAAACTATGTTTCAAAATGTAATTGTCATTTTTTTGGTGTTTTCTCCTCTTTTAAACCATTCAATTAAGTGTAAATATCATTAATTATTGATAATAACATAGAGTTAAAGGTAAATTGAGCAAATTGGCCATTTCTGGCAATTTATTGAAGTGTGTATCAAACTGGTAGCCCTTCGCATTAATCACTACCCAAGAAGTAGCTCTTGCTTTCAAAAAGGTTGGTGACCCCTGATTTAGCATGTGTGGAATTAAATGATGTAACGGTTTAAGCAAAAAAATCGAAAAAGGCACCATTATGATTCACAAACAATAATTATGATGAACATCAACCCTTTTTTTTTTTCTTTTGAGATAAATATTATTTATGTATTTAATATTTGTCTACTTACTTCTGGTATACAGAACAAGGCAATGGGATCAAATTGCTCTGGTATGAAAAGGAGTAGGATTCAATAAACTCAGCTTCTTCCTACTCCTTTTTGGAGGTGCTGCAATGATCAAGTGTAAATATGTGATGATTACATTTAGGGATGTCCGATAATGGCTTTTTGCTGATATCCGATATTCCATATATATATATATATATATATATATATATATATATATATATATATATATATATATATATATATATATATATATATATATATATATATATATATATATATATATATATACATATATTCCAACTCTTATTATATATCTTATTATCTTATTATATTATTCTATATCTTATTATCTTATTATATATTATTATCTTATTATATATATATATATATATATATATATATATATATATATTCCAACTCTTTAATTACCGATACCGATATCAACCGATACCGATATATGCAGTCGTGGAATTAACACATTATTATGCCTAATTTGGACAACCAGGTATGGTGAAGATAAGGTCCTTTTTTTAAAAATAATAAAATAAAATAAGATAAATAAATTAAAAACATTTTCTTGAATATAAAAGAAAGTAAAACAATATAAAAACAGTTAGATAGAAACTAGTAATGAATGAAAATGAGTCAAATGAAGTGTTAAAGGTTAGTACTATTAGTGGAGCAGCAGCACGCACAATCATGTGTGCTTACGGACTGTATCCCTTGCAGACTGTATTGATATATATTGTTAATATTAATAACTGTATCCCTTGCAGACTGTATTGATATATATTGTTAATATTAATAACTGTATCCCTTGCAGACTGTATTGATATATATTGATATATAATGTAGGAAGCAGAATATTAATAACAGAAAGAAACAACCCTTTTGTGTGAATGAGTGTAAATGGGGGAGGGAGGTTTTTTGGCTTGGTGCACTAATTGTAAGTGTATCTTGTGTTTTTTATGTGGATTTAATAAATAAATAAAATAAAAATAAAAAATAAAAAACGATACCGATAATAAAAAAACTATATCAATATTTTTCCATATTACATTTTAAAGCATCCATCTCTAATTACATTGCATCGCATGCAAGTTCCAAATAAACTGGAACTGAACTGAACTTCTATTGATGAAATCAAAATGCAATGCCAAGATGACACACTAACCCAGGGGTCACCAACCTTTTTGAAAGCAAGAGCTACTTCTTGGGTAGTGATTAATGCGAAGGGCTACCAGTTTGATACACATTGCCAGAAATAGCCAATTTGCTCAATTTACCTTTAACTCTATGTTATTACTAATAATTAATGATATTTACACTTAATTGAACGGTTTAAAAGAGGAGAAAACACGAAAAAAAACGACAATTAAATTTTGAAACATAGTTTATTTTCAATTTCGACTCTTTAAAATTCAAAATTCAACCGAAAAAAAGAAGAGAAAAACTAGCTAATTCGAATCTTTTTATGGAACATCATTAGTATTTTTTCCTGATTAAGATTAATTTTAGAATTTTGATGACATGTTTTAAATAGGTTAAAATCCAATCTACACTTTGTTAGAATATATAACAAATTGGACCAAGCTATATTTCTAACAAAGACAAATCATTATTTCTTCTAGATTTTCCAGAACAAAAATTTTAAAAGAAATTCAAAAGACTTTGAAATAAGATTTAAATTTGATTCTACAGATTTTCTAGATTTGCCAGAATAATTTTTTGAATTTTAATCATAATAAGTTTGAAGAAATATTTCACAAATATTCTTCGTCGAAAAAACAGAAGCTAAAATGAAGAATTAAATTAAAATGTATTTATTATTCTTTACAATAAAAAAAATAAATTTACTTGAACATTGATTTAAATTGTCAGGAAAGAAAAGGAAGGAATTTAAAAGGTAAAAAGGTTGTATTTTTTTCTCTAAAATTGTCTTTCTGAAAGTTATAAGAAGCAAAGTAAAAAAATAATGAATTTATTTAAAGAAGTGAAGACCAAGTCTTTAAAATATTTTCTTGGATTTTCAAATTCTATTTGATTTTTGTCTCTCTTAGAATTAAAAATGTCGGGCAAAGCGAGACCAGCTTGCGAGTAAATAAATAAAATTAAAAAAATAGAGGCAGCTCACTGGTAAGTGCTGCTATTTGAGCTATTTTTAGAACAGGCCAGCGGGCTACTCATCTGGTCCTTACGGGCGACCTGGTGCCCGCGGGCACCGCGTTGGTGACCCCTGCACTAACCCTTTTGCAGCATTTCTCTCTTGCACTTGTTTAGTCCTGCATGGTTGTATGGCTTTTGGATCCTTTCTCCGTTTGTCTGCCACTTATCTGACAAAGGGCGACTACAGGGAGAATAATAATAATAATAATAATAATAATAATAATGGCAAAACCTCTTTATGGCGGTTCTGCTGACAAGGCGAGAAGCCAGAACTGACCCTTCTTTTGTCCCGTCAGGAAGAGGAACTGCGGCAGGGCGGCGAGGCCAAGTACCATCACCTGAACGAGGACCTGCACGTCCTCATCGAGGTGTTCGCGCCGCCGGCCGAGGCCTACGCCAGGATGGGCCACGCTTTGGAGGAGATCAAGAAGTTCCTCATACCGGTACGACACACCCACGTGTTGTTGACTCTCCTCCATTTATTATAGATGCTCCCTGCAAAGCTCCACTCATTTGCATCTGGTTAATTATCCGCAGGAACACTGTTGCCATGGGCGACGCGCATACGCTTGACACGCACGCTTTTGTGAATGAAGACTTTCATACTCCCGTGTAATGAGGCGTTTACACGGGAAGACAAACCGAGGTCTTCATATTCGTCGATGTGTCTATAGCAGTGTTTTTTAACAGTCTTGTTGGAGATTATTTAGCTTCACCTATTTGGGTTAAAAATATATAGTAATTATCATCCACAAATAATGCGCCGTTGTTGAGTGTCGGTGCTGTCTAGAGCTCGGCAGAGTAACCGTGTAATACTCTTCCATATCAGTAGGTGGCAGCCGGTAGCTAATTGCTTTCGTGTGAGACAACGATGGTTTGTCGTAATCTTAATATACAGACGACAGCGGGAGGCAGGGTGCAGGTAAAAAGGTATCTATGTCAGGACGGGGTTTTCGCAGCTTACTGCGGGGTTCGTTCTCCCGAAATGCAGACGGACGACTCCGGGCGAAAGCGTGAGTGAGGTAGGAACATGATTTAATCATCAAAACTCAAAGAGGTTAAAAAAAAACGGAAAACAAGCCAAACGTGCTGATCGCACTTGGAGCTAAAGCTAACACTTAGCATAGACTACGGACAAGGAATACTCACGAAACTGTGGCATGAAACGAACTAATCTTACGTAGACAAAGGCATGAAGCAAACATCGACGCCAGGCCGACTGACTGGCAGAGGCAAGCTTAAATAATGCCTCTGATTAGTGCTCGGGCGAACACTAATCAGAGACAGGTGAACACAATGAGCAACCATGGCAACCAAAACAATCTCAGAGGTGCAAAAACAGGAACTAACGGAGTCCAAAACTAACAGAACATAGCAAAACATGATCCGGACCACGGATCATGACAATCTAATGCCTAAACCAAAAATAAACAAAAGGTGAGTGCCCCTAAGAAAAGGCATTAAAGCTTATGGATGGACCAAACTAAAAGTGAACTGGCTACAAAGCAAACAAAAACAGAATGCTGGACGACAGCAAAGACTTACTGTGGAGCAGAGACGGCGTCCACAATGTACATCCCGTACATGACATGACGATCAACAATGTCCACACAAAAAAAGATAGCAACAATTGAAATATTCTTGATTGCTAAAACAAAGCAGGAAGACGTGAAACTGCTACAGGAAAATACCAAAAAAAACAGGAAAAGCCACCAAAATAGGAGCAGAAGACAAGAACTTGATTGATTGAAACTTTTATTAGCAGATTGCACAGTACAGTACATATTCCGTACAATTGACCACTAAATGGTAACACCCCAATAAGTTTTTCAACGTGTTTAAGTCGGGGTCCACGTTAATCAATTCATGGTAACTAAAACACTACGCACGGGAAAACAGCAAAAAAGTCCAAATAAGTCAGGGCGTGATGTGACAGGTGGTGACAGTACACTTACTTTGAGACAAGAGCTATATTGATGCATGTTTGGTTATGCTTTAAAGCAGACCTGGGGCCGCATCCGGCCCTTTGTGCGTCCCTGTCCGGCCCGCGTGAGGCCAATCATAAATTACAAAATACATTTTAAAAAGTATCTATGTCGAGTGTGCGATACAACGGTGCTGCTTTTGTTTTGAAAGGCGTTATTTGTATTACTTCCGTGTGGACGTATGCGCGTGCCTGATTGTGAGTGAATGTGAACAGCTGCAATCACAAATGACAAAATAAAGTTGAGAAAACATCTATGTCGTGCGCGCAATACAACTGTGCTGCTTTTATTTTGAAAAGTGTTATTTATGGGCGTACGTCCGTGTGTAACCTGCGAGTGAAGGTGCACATGCAGCGACAAGCGATGCACGGTTTACACCCGAGACGCTAAAAAGAGAAAAGTTGATGAGGATTGGCGTGTTTT
>NC_084750.1:10209960-10217460 GCF_033978785.1 Entelurus aequoreus | reverse complement strand
TGATATCATGTGCGATACAGGCAGTCCTGCAGCGTGTTTACATGTGTGTGATATCATGTGTGATACAAGCAGTCCTGCAGTGTGTTTGCTTGTGTGTGATATCATGTGCGATACAAGCAGTCCTGCAGCGTGTTTGCTTGTTGTGTGATATCATGTGCGATACAAGCAGTCCTGCAGAGTGTTTGTGTGTGATATCATGTGCGATACAAGCAGCCCTGCAGCGTGTTTGCTTGTTGTGTGATATCATGAGTGATACAAGCAGTCCTGCACTGTGTTTACTTGTTTGTGATATCATGTGCGATACAAGCAGTCCTGCAGTGTGTTCACTTGTGTGTGATATCATGTGCGATACAAGCAGCCTTGCAGCGTGTTTGCTTGTTGTGTGATATCATGTGCGATACAAGCAGTCCTGCAGCGTGTTTGCTTGTTGTGTGATATCATGTGCGATACAAGCAGCCCTGCAATGTGTTTGCTTGTTGTGTGATATCATGAGTGATACAAGCAGTCCTGCACTGTGTTTACTTGTTTGTGATATCATGTGCAATACAAGCAGTCCTGCAGCGTGTTTGCTTGTTGTGTGATATGTGCGATACAAGCAGTCCTGCAGCGTGTTTGCTTGTTGTGTGATATCATGTGCGATACAGGCAGTCCTGCAGCGTGTTTACATGTGTGTGATATCATGTGCGATACAAGCAGCCCTGCAGCGTGTTTGCTTGTTGTGTGATATCATGTGCGATACAAGCAGTCCTGCAGCGTGTTTGCTTGTTGTGTGATATCATGTGCGATACAGGCAGTCCTGCAGCGTGTTTACTTGTGTGTGATATCATGTGTGATACAAGCAGTCCTGCAGTGTGTTTACTTGTGTGTGATATCATGTGTGATACAAGCAGTCCTGCAGCGTGTTTACTTGTGTGTGATATCATGTGTGATACAAGCAGTCCTGCAGTGTGTTTACTTGTGTGTGATATCATGTGCGATACAAGCAGTCCTACAGCGTGTTTACTTGTGTGTGATATCATGTGTGATACAAGCAGTCCTGCAGTGTGTTTACTTGTGTGTGATATCATGTGCAATACAAGCAGTCCTGCAGCGTGTTTACTTGTGTGTGATATCATGTGCGATACAGGCAGTCCTGCAGCGTGTTTACTTGTGTGTGATATCATGTGTGATACAAGCAGTCCTGCAGCGTGTTTACTTGTGTGTGCAGTCTCCAAGGCAGTAGCGTATTAGAAAGTATCAAGTAACAAACGTGTCCGCATCATTCAACTTCCTGCGTCTTGAGCTTATGTCTATGAATAATGGTGGCCAGTAGGTATGAAGTATATTCATACATGTATGGATGAATGCTCTTCTGTACTGTCTTTTTATGTATCGTAAACAACTGGAGTACGCCTGGTGGGCTACATCGTGGTTGTCTACATCTCTTCCTAGTATTCTTGTCTTCATTTGAGTATACTGTAAATGTTTTTTTTTTTTAAATAACATGAGTTCAAAAAACATTGCCATTAAGTTATCTGTGGCTGTAGGCAACCTCCTGGTGTGTTTTTGTTTTGCTTTAAAATGTAGCCACTCAGCTGTTATTGCTGTTGTTTAACCCTCTTCAACCTTTCCACCGTCAAATCATTCCTCTTAATCAGGATGAAAAATTAATGTTTTTATTTAAATGGAAAAATTCCCGGGTTTTCCCTGAAATTCCAGGAACTCTGTGATACCATTTCTCAATTAAAAATGTTACTACTTCAACATTTCTCGACCGATTAAAAAAATTCCAACACCAACTCATTCACAACATTCACATTTTTTAGCTGTTTAAAAAAAAAATCCTAAATTTCCAGAAATTCCCAAATTTCCATGAAATTCCCATTGAAAAGAATGGGACATTTTTCACATTTTCACAAATCCCCAATTTTTTATCCGATTCAAACTGTTCCAACTTCAAAATATTCAGCCTGTTCAGGAATTATGTGCTCACCTTCATTCATTCTAAAAAATAAAAAAAATTCCCGGATTTCCTAGAAATTCCAGTTTTTAGGGACATTTTCCCCATTCAGAATGAATTATCCATTTTTCAAACTTCCACAATTCCCACATTTTTCAACCTATTTAAACCATTCCACCTTCAACACATTCAATTCATCCTGGAAATTCAGACAACCATGTTTCCACGTTCAATAAATCTCCAGGAATTCCTGTTTTTTTTCTAGCCTTATTTCCAACCTTTTTTAGTCCTTTCACATTTTTCAACCCACTTCAAGCGTTCCACTGTCAAAACATTCCTCTGAATCAGGACAAAAAAACCCACAAAAGTTGGTTTAAGAACTTGAAAAATTCCCGGTTTTCCCAAACTTACATAATACCATTTATCAATGAAAAAAGTTCAACATTTCTTGACCAATTTAAACAATTCCAACACCAACCAATTCAGCTCATTCAGGACATTCATGCTCCTAATCATTTTCCAAAAAATCCCGCTTTTCCCCAAATTTCCAGGAAGTTCCCATTGAAATGAATGGGACATTTTTCCAAGTTGCACAATTCACTCATTTTTCAACGTATTCAAACCATTCCACCTTCAACACATTCCACTCATTCTGGAGATTCAGACAACCATTTTTCCACGTTCAACAAATTTCCAGGATTTCCTGTTTTTTTCTAGCCTTATTTCCAACCTTTTTTAGTCCTTTCACATTTTTCAACCCACTTCAAGCGTTCCACTGTCAAAACATTCCTCTGAATCAGGACAAAAAAACAACAAAAGTTGGTTTAAGAACTTGAAAAATTCCCGGTTTTCCCGAAATTCCATAATACCATTTATCAATTAAAAAACGTCAACATTTCTTGACCAATTTAAACAATTCCAACACCAACCAATTCAGCTCATTCAGGACATTCATGCTCCTAATCATTTTCAAAAAAATCCCGCTTTTCCCCAAATTTCCAGGAAGTTCCCATTGAAATTAATGGGACATTTTTCTAAGTTGCACAATTCCCACATTTTTCAACCTATTCAAACCATTCCACCTTCAACACATTCCACTCATTCTGGAAATTCAGACAACCATTTTTCCACGTTCAACAAATTTCCAGGAATTTCATTTTTTTTTCTAGCCTTATTTCCAACCTTTTTTAGTCCTTTCACATTTTTCATCCCACTTCAAGCGTTCCACTGTCAAAACATTCCTCTGAATCAGGACAAAAAACAACAAAAGTTGGTTTAAGAACTTGAAAAATTCCCGGTTTTCCCCAAATTCCATAATACCATTTATCAATGAAAAAACTTCAACATTTCTTGACCGATTTAAACAATTCCAACACCAACCTATTCAGCTCATTCAGGACATTCATGCTCCTAATCATTTTCAAAAAAATCCCGCTTTTCCCCAAATTTCCAGGACGTTCCCATTTAAATGAATGGGACATTTTTCCAAGTTGCACAATTCCCACATTTTTCAACCTATTCAAACCATTCCACCTTCATCACATTCAATTCATCCTGGAAATTCAGACAACCATTTTTCCACGTTCAACAAATTTCCAGGAATTCCTGTTTTTTTTCTAGCCTTATTTCCAACCTTTTTTAGTCCTTTCACATTTTTCAACCCACTTCAAGCGTTCCACTGTCAAAACATTCCTCTGAATCAGGACAAAAAAAACACAAAAGTTGGTTTAAGAACTTGAAAAATTCCCGGTTTTCCCGAAATTCCATAATACCGTTTATCAATTTAAAAAGTTCAAAATTTCTTGACCAATTTAAACAATTCCAACACCAACCAATTCAGCTCATTCAGGACATTCATGCTATTAATCATTTTCCAAAAAATCCCACTTTTACCCAAATTTCCAGGAAGTTCCCATGAATGGGACATTTTTCCAAGTTGCACAATTTTCACATTTTTCAACCTATTCAAACACATTCAATTCATCCTGGAAATTCAGACAACCATTTTTCCACGTTCAACAAATTTCCAGGAATTCCTGTTGTTTTCTAACCTTATTTCCAACTTTTTTTAGTCCTTTCACATTTTTCAACCCACTTCAAGCGTTCCACTGTCAAAACATTCCTCTGAATCAGGACAAAAAAACCCACAAAAGTTGGTTTAAGAACTTGAAAATTTCCCGGTTTTCCCAAAATTCCATAATACCATTTATTAATTAAAAAACTTCAAAATTTCTTGACCGATTTTAAACAATTCCAACACCAACCAATTCAGCTCATTCAGGACATTCATGCTCCTAATCATTTTCCAAAAAATCCCGCTTTTCCCCAAATTTCCAGGAAGTTCCCATTGAAATGAATGGGACATTTTTCCAAGTTGCACAATTCACTCATTTTTCAACCTATTCAAACTATTCCACCTTCAACAAATTCCACTCATTCTGGAAATTCAGACAACCATTTTTCCACGTTCAACAAATTTCCAGGAATTCCATTTTTTTTCCTAGCCTTATTTCCAACCTTTTTTAGTCCTTTCACATTTTTCATCCTACTTCAAGCGTTCCACTGTCAAAACATTCCTCTGAATCAGGACAAAAAAACAACAAAAGTTGGTTTAAGAACTTGAAAAATCCCCGGTTTTCCCGAAATTCCATAATACCATTTATCAATTAAAAAACTTCAACATTTCTTGACCGATTTTAAACAATTCCAACACCAACCAATTCAGCTCATTCAGGACATTCATGCTCCTAATCATTTTCCAAAAAATCCCGCTTTTCCCCAAATTTCCAGGAAGTTCCCATTGAAATGAATGGGACATTTTTCCAAGTTGCACAATTCACTCATTTTTCAACCTATTCAAACTATTCCACCTTCAACAAATTCCACTCATTCTGGAGATTCAGACAACCATTTTTCCACGTTCAACAAATTTCCAGGAATTCCATTTTTTTTTCTAGCCTTATTTCCAACCTTTTTTAGTCCTTTCACATTTTTCATCCTACTTCAAGCGTTCCACTGTCAAAACATTCCTCTGAATCTGGACAAAAAAACAACAAAAGTTGGTTTAAGAACTTGAAAAATTCCCGGTTTTCCCGAAATTCCATAATACCATTTATCAATTAAAAAACTTCAACATTTCTTGACCGATTTTAAACAATTCCAACACCAACCAATTCAGCTCATTCAGGACATTCATGCTCCTAATCATTTTCCAAAAAATCCCGCTTTTCCCCAAATTTCCAGGAAGTTCCCATTGAAATGAATGGGACATTTTTCCAAGTTGCACAATTCACTCATTTTTCAACCTATTCAAACTATTCCACCTTCAACAAATTCCACTCATTCTGGAGATTCAGACAACCATTTTTCCACGTTCAACAAATTTCCAGGAATTCCATTTTTTTTTCTAGCCTTATTTCCAACCTTTTTTAGTCCTTTCACATTTTTCATCCTACTTCAAGCGTTCCACTGTCAAAACATTCCTCTGAATCTGGACAAAAAAACAACAAAAGTTGGTTTAAGAACTTGAAAAATTCCCGGTTTTCCCGAAATTCCATAATACCATTTATCAATGAAAAAACTTCAAAGTTTCTTGACCAATTTAAACAATTCCAACACCAACCAATTCAGCTCATTCAGGACATTCATGCTCCTAATCATTTTCCAAAAAATCCCGCTTTTCCCCAAATTCCCAAATTTCCAGGAAGTTCCTATTGAAATGAATGGGTAATTTTTCTAAGGTGCACAATTCCCACATTTTTCAACCTATTCAAACCATTCCACCATCAACACATTCCACTCATTCTGGAAATTCAGACAACCATGTTTCCACGTTCAACAAATTTCCAGGAATTCCTGTTTTTTTTCTAGCCTTATTTCCAACCTTTCACATTTTTCATCCCACTTCAAGCGTTCCACTGTCAAAACATTCCTCTGAATCAGGACAAAAAAACAACAAAAGTTGGTTTAAGAACTTGAAAAATTCCCGGTTTTCCCAAAATTCCATAATACCATTTATCAATGAAAAAACTTCAACATTTCTTGGCCGATTTAAACAATTCCAACACCAACCTATTCAGCTCATTCAGGACATTCATGCTATTAATCATTTTCCAAAAAATCCCGCTTTTACCCAAATTTCCAGGAAGTTCCCATTGAAATGAATGGGACATTTTTCCAAGTTGCACAATTCCCACATTTTTCAACCTATTCAAACTATTCCACCTTCAACACATTCCACTCATCTTGGACATTCAGACAACCATTTTTCCACATTCAACAAATTTCCAGGAATTCCTGTTTTTTTCTAACCTTATTTCCAACCTTTTTTAGTACTTTCACATTTTTCAACCCACTTCAAGCGTTCCACCGTCAAAACATTCCTCTGAATCAGGACAAAAAACAACAAAAGTTGGTTTAAGAACTTGAAAAATTCCCGGTTTTCCCGAAATTCCATAATACCATTTATCAATTAAAAAACTTCAACATTTCTTGACCGATTTTAAACAATTCCAACACCAACCAATTCAGCTCATTCAGGACATTCATGCTCCTAATCTTTTTTTTTTAAATCCTGCTTTTCCCTAAATTCCCAAATTTCCAGGAAGTTCCTATTGAAATGAATGGTACATTTTTCTAAGTTGCACAATTCTCACATTTTTCAACCTATTCAAACCATTCCACCTTCAACACATTCCACTCATTCTGGAAATTCAGACAACCATGTTTCCACGTTCAACAAATTTCCAGGATTTCTTGTTTTTTTCTAGCCTTATTTCCAACCTTTTTTAGTCCTTTCACATTTTTCATCCCACTTCAAGCGTTCCACTGTCAAAACATTCCTCTGAATCAGAACAAAAAAAACAAACACAAAAGTTGGTTTAAGAACTTGAAAAATTCCCGGTTTTCCCAAAATTCCATAATACCATTTATCAATGAAAAAACTTCAACATTTCTTGACCGATTTAAACAATTCCAACACCAACCAATTCAGCTCATTCAGGACATTCATGCTCCTAATCATTTTCCAAAAAATCCCGCTTTCCCCTAAATTTCCAGGAAGTTCCCATTGAAATGAATGGGACATTTTTCCAAGTTGCACATTTTTCAACCTATTCAAACCATTCCACCTTCATCACATTCAATTCATCCTGGAAATTCAGACAACCGTTTTTCCACGTTCACCAAATTTCCAGGAATACCTGTTGTTTTCTAGCCTTATTTCCAACCTTTTTTAGTCCTTTCACATTTTTCAACCCACTTCAAGCGTTCCACTGTCAAAACATTCCTCTGAATCAGGACAAAAAACAACAAAAGTTGGTTTAAGAACTTGAAAAATTCCCGGTTTTCCCAAACTTCCATAATACCATTTATCAATTAAAAAACTTCAACATTTCTTGGCCGATTTAAACAATTCCAACACCAACCTATTCAGCTCATTCAGGACATTCATGCTATTAATCATTTTCCAAAAAATCCCGCTTTTACCCAAATTTCCAGGAAGTTCCCATTGAAATGAATGGGACATTTTTCCAAGTTGCACAATTCACTCATTTTTCAAC
>NC_084750.1:10202460-10204960 GCF_033978785.1 Entelurus aequoreus | reverse complement strand
TTTTTCCGACGAAGAATATTCGTGAAATATTTCTTCAAACTTATTATGATTAAAATTCAAAAAAAATATTCTGGCAAATCCAGAAAATCTGTAGAATCAAATTTAAATCTTATTTCAAAGTCTTTTGATATATTTTTTTAAATTTTTGTTCTGGAAAATCTAGAAAAAATAATGATTTGTCTTTGTTAGAAATATAGCTTGGTCCAATTTGCTATATATTCTAATAAAGTGTAGATTGGATTTTAACCTATTTAAAACATGTCATCAAAATTCTAAAATTAATCTTAATCAGGAAAAATTACTAATGATGTTCCATAAATTATTTTTTTAAGTTTTTGTCTTCTTTTTTTCAGTTGAATTTTGAATTTTATAGAGTCGAAATTGAAGACAAACTATGTTTCAAAATTTAATTGTAATTTTTTTTGTGTTTTCTCCTCTTTTAAACCGTTCAATTAAGTGTAAATATCATTAATTATTAATAATAACATAGAGTTAAAGGTAAATTGAGCAAATTGGCTATTTCTGGCAATTTATTTAAGTGTGTATCAAACTGGTAGCCCTTCGCATTAATCACTACCCAAGAAGTAGCTCTTGCTTTCAAAAAGGTTGGTGACCCCTGGGTTAGAGTGTCCGCCCTGAGATGGGTAGGTCGTGAGTTCGAACCCCGGCCGAGTCATACCAAAGACTATAAAAATGGGAGCCAATACCTCCCTGCTTGGCACTCAGCGTCAAGGCTTGGAATTGGGGGTTAAATCACCAAAAATGATTCCCGGGCGCGGCCACCGCCGCTGCTCACTGCTCCCCTCACCTCCCAGGTGGTGAACAAGAGGATGGGTCAAATGCAGAGGATGATTTCACCACACCTAGTGTGTGTGTGACTATCAGTGGTACTTTAACTTGTATTTAATTTAGGGAATGGTGTGTAGCTGTGAACGAATGTTAGATTCATGTCTTTCTGATGTTGTCTTTCATTTCAATACCACTTTTCACTCACTCACACGTGCAACAACAACAAAAAAGTCTCCCGGGCCAGATTGTGCATGTTCAGTCTTGTTGAGGCCAAGCGGTGTTAATTGCTTCCTGTTTGTCCTGGGATTCTTTTGTCTGCTTTTCTTCCAAGCTCCTTAATCATATTATTGCTCTCAGGGGATGGATTTATGGGCTAAATGTCTCACTTGATTAGAAGTCCTTTTCCACCACAGCAGCAAGAAGGTCATCCGCTGGTCGCCGTTAAAAGGAGTTTCATTTTGATGTCAAATGCCTCCCGGGCCAGACGGGCATGGACTATGATGTCATCGTTGGGCTCCTGGATTTAGTGTGGCCTGGAGGACGAGGATAGACTCCATATTACATTTCATCTTTCAGATATCTGCAGGGTTATTCATTCATGAATGCCTGAGATCCTCTAACAAGGCCAATGTCTGAGTAAATGGGCATTAGTTTTCACCTGTCATGTCACGCACCTGTTTCACGTTTTGAGTCATGCACCTGTTGTTAATCATGTCTGGGTTATTTAAGTCTTTCTTTCTGTTCACTCGTTCTGCGTTCATTGTCTTTGTCACACCGGTCCATGTCCCTTGTTGACCAAGTAAGTTTTCATAGTCCATGTCCTAGCTTCTGCTAACTAGCAGCTTCTTTTGTGTTTTAGGCACGCTTGCCTTTTTTGTTTATTGTTTGCGTTTGTGAAAGTTTGAGTGATTTATGTTTAATAAATCCAAGCTCTCCTTCACGCTGTCGCCCGGAGCCGTTTTTGCATTGGAAGAACAAGCCAGCTGCGACCCCCCCACGTGACAGTAATCAGAGCAAAGGGTGGCTATTTTGAAGAAACTAGAATATAAAACGTGTTTTCAGTTATTTCACCTTTTTTTGTCAAGTACATAACTCCACATGTGTTCATTCATAGTTTTGATGTGACAATCTACAATGTAAATAGTCATGAAAATAAAGAAAACACATTGAATGATATATATATATATATATATATATATATATATATATATATATATATATATATATATATATATATATATATATATATATATATATATATATATATATATATATATATATATATATATACTGTATACACCTTTAACATGTGAACAAAAAAAACATTTTTCATAAATAAATACATTTTGAAATTGTTACTAATATTGATGCTGTTGTCGATAATGTTCATTTTTGTTTCACGACATTTGGATTGTTCCGTGTCATGTTTGTGTGTCCTCAATTGCTCTCAATTGCTCTGTTTATTGTTGTTCTTAATGTTGCCGGAACGGGTTTGGTTTTGGAATTGGATTGCATTATTGGGGCATTGTTGTGTGGGTGGGGTGGGTGGTTCCTGTGGCCCCGTGCTGGGTGGTCCTGTGGCGGCCGGCTTGGGTGGGGTGGCCGTGGGCTGGCCTCGCCGCGCTCTCCGGGGGTGGGGTGGGGCTCGTGGGGGCCCTGTTGCCGGTGGGGCGGGGGCGGTCTTCCCGTCCGGTTGCGGGGGGTCTCCGGG
>NC_084750.1:10154960-10197460 GCF_033978785.1 Entelurus aequoreus | reverse complement strand
TCAACATCAGATAGTAAGAGAGCTAAAAAACCACACAGCTTACCAGAGTTGAGTTTCCCGCCACTGGTGTGATGTTACCTGATGAGAATGATGTCACTGACAAATGTGGTTGTTTTCTTAAAGGGACAGTAACGCAACTTAACAGAGTGGACAGCGACCACAGGGACAGACATAGAACCTTATTTTTTTGTAATTCTTTTTACGATTTTGATAATATACACCATATGACTAAAGAGAGCTTGTCTATGATAATTATATCATAACAAAAAAAATTAAAAATATATGTTTTTATTTGTTATTTTCTAGATTAAAGTTGAATAAACAGCACCAGGGACATGGCAAAATCGCATAATAGAACTTTAACAAAAGCTTTAAAAAATATATATTCTAATGTTTGAAGCCCATATCACTGTATTTATGATAGACAACAATTTACCATACACAAAGAAACTAATGGAATGAGCAATTGTAAATATTTTGAGAAAATATGACATGATTTATACTGGGGACGCAAAAGGCACCATATAAAAAAAATGACCCTAAAGAGACTAATAAATGATATTAAAGGTTAATATGCGTCTTGTAGTGCAGTGGATGAAGCGTATCATCCTCGTAACACTATTTACTGTGCTCACCAGGCCTGCAAAGATCAACTCCAGACTTGTAAACCTCTTATGTGTGCGTTAAATCTGCACAGTTTGAAGGAAAATTTTTTTTTAAAGTTTCGATTTTTCTACCAAAAATTGTGATTTTTAAATCAGGGGTGTCCAGATCACGGCCCGTGGATCAAGTGCGGCCCGCCAGGGTTGGAAGTTTGGCCCGCGAGACGTCATGAGTAATCTGGCTCGCGGAGTGTTGTCTGGGAATTCGCCGCTATCTTGTGGACGATGTGAATGTAATGATACAGATCTTTTATTTATAGATCCGTATCGCTCTGGAATAACTTGCCTCCAATTCTCACCGGCATTGAAAGTAAACAGCTTTTTAAAAGGAAACTACTATTTTATCCGAGTCTGTAAATTAGTTTGGTTTTGTATCGTGTAGTTCTATTTATATGGTCGTTAATATTCTGTGACTGTAAATGGTTTGCTGGTTGATGCTTTTATTTGTTTCTGTATTGTGGAGTTAGAATGATATGCGTTTACTTGTAATTGTATTGAGTTTGTGGACCCCAGGAAGACTAGTGGGTTTGTTGTGGCAACTAGCTAATGGGGATCCTTAATAAAAATCAAAAAATGAAATCAAATGACCGTTAATTGTGCTTTGAAGGCAATAAAGCCTTGTGGCCAATACGACCAAAGTATTGATAGTTTTTGTTCATTCGGTTATTTTGATGCTTAGAAATGCTTAATTCAGGCCAAAAAAACAAGGAATCTACTTAAATAATTGAAATATATATATATATATATATATATATATATATATATATATATATATATATATATATATATATATATGTGATAGAGTGAAGCTCTAAATTTTGAAGTGCGATGTGGCAAGTGACTAGATATATATATATAATATATATATATATATATATATATATATATATATATATATATATATATATATATATATATATATATATATATATATATATATATATATATATATATATATATATATATATGTGTGTATATATATATATATATATAATATATAATATATGTGTGTGTATATATATATATATATATATATGTATATATGTATGTATATATATATATATATATATATATATATATATATATATATATATATATATATATATATATATATATATATATATATATATATATATATATATATATATATATATATTAGGGATGTCCGATAATGGCTTTTTGCCGATATGCGATATTGTCCAACTCTTTAATTACCGATACCGATATCAACCGATACCGATATATACAGTCGTGGAATTAACACATTATTATGCCTAATTTGGACAACCAGGTATGGTGAAGATAAGGTACTTTTTAAAAAAATGAATCAAATAAAATAAGATAAATTAAAAACATTTTCTTGAATAAAAAAGAAAGTAAAACAATATAAAAACAGTTACATAGAAACTAGTAATGAATGAAAATTTGTAAAATTAACTGTTAAAGGTTAGTACTATTAGTGGAGCAGCAGCACGCACAATCATGTGTGCTTACGGACTGTATCCCTTGCAGACTGTATTGATATATATTGATATATAATGTAGGAAGCAGAATATTAATAACAGAAAGAAACAACCCTTTTGTGTGAATGAGTGTAAATGGGGGAGGGAGGTTTTTTGGTACATTTTAACGCATATATCGGCCGATAATATCGGCAGACCGATATTATCGGACAGCTCTAATATATGTATACACACACAGTCGCGATCAAAAGTTTACATACACTTATAAAGAACATGATGTCATGGCTGTCTTGAGTTTCCAATCATTTCTACAACTCTTATTTTATTGTGATGTAGTGATTGGAGCACATACTTGTTGGTCATCACATGGACAAAGGTAAGACCTTCTGGAGGAAAGTTCTGTGGTCAGATGAAACAAAAATGGAACTGTTTGGCCACAATACCCAGCAATATGTTTGGAGGGGAAAAGGTGAGGCCTTTAATCCCAGGAACACCATGCCTACCGTCAAGCATGGTGGTGGTAGTATTATGCTCTGGGCCTGTTTTGCTGCCAATGGGACTGCTGCTTTAAATGGGACAATGAAAAAGGAGGATTAGCTCCAATTTCTTCAGGACAAGCTAAAATCATCAGCCCGGAGGTTGGGTCTTGGGCACAGTTGGGTGTTCCAACTGGACAATGACCCTCTCCCTATTGGCAACCCAGGGAGGGACAGGCGTGTCGTGATTGGCAATCAGGATGCTTTGTATGCCAGCCTTGGATCATTGTGCATTGTAGTGTTCTAGACACTTCCGGCGTGAAACAAAACCAAAAAAAGGTTGAGGGTAAAGCAAACCAATGATCTGGTAAATCTATCATGTGACCATATGGAGAACTTTCTGCTGTACGCTCACTTCTTTGTGTTTGCGTATTATTTAGCCTCCAATTTGTTGTATTGCTGCATGAGTGAAAGGAACAACATGTGCTTGTTGTTAAATGTCAGACTTCCAGTATAAAATATCATATTCACGCATTTGAAAGGACAGTTGTTACTATGCGCTTAGTTCTTGTTACTATGCGCTTAAGTCTTGTTCCATATTCACGCTTGACAGATGACTTTGTTCCTTGCTCTCCTTTTTGACTGCAGGAACTTTTTTTGACAGCCGCAGCTTGTTTTCGGCAACCTGCGCTCCACGCTTCTTCTACTTTCTGTGTCGCCGCTTCATTCAATATTCACAACTGGGCTTCTTTGTTGCAGCTGCATCATAGACTTTGTTGCAGCTGCATCATAGACACACCTTTGTTGCAGCTGCATCATACACACACCTTTGTTGCAGCTGCATTATAAACACACCTTTGTTGCAGCTGCATCATACACACACCTTTGTTGCAGCTGCATCATACACACACCTTTGTTGCAGCTGCATCATACACACGCCTTTGTTGCAGCTGCATCATACACACACCTTTGTTGCAGCTGCATCATACACACACCTTTGTTGCAGCTGCATCATACACACACCTTTGTTGCAGCTGCATCATACACACACCTTTGTTGCAGCTGCATCATACACACACCTTTGTTGCAGCTGCATCATAGACACACCTTTGTTGCAGCTGCATCATACACACACCTTTGTTGCAGCTGCATCATAGACACACCTTTGTTGCAGCTGCATCATAAACACACCTTTGTTGCAGCTGCAACATACACACACCTTTGTTGCAGCTGCAACATACACACACCTTTGTTGCAGCTGCATTATAAACACACCTTTGTTGCAGCTGCATCATACACACACCTTTGTTGCAGCTGCATCATACACACACCTTAGCTTGAAGTCTGCAACCAAACAAAGAAGAAACATACTTTTCATATCAGTCTGGCGTTTATTCAACATTTTTTGAAGGGAACGATAAAGTTGCTTCATGCAATTTTGCTTTATCTCCATTTCTAATATTCACTTTATGTAAGACTGCCGTGTCTGCCAATTTGTCGGCCAATAATGGATTCTTTTTTCTCATTAAGGTCCTGGATTGTAACGAGTTTGGCTTAAATGAGAGCATGAATTGAATCAATTTAAAACACAACTTTAATAACCAATGTGTTGCTGCGAGCGTTTGTAGGAAATTGTACTAAATTGAAGTGTTTTTCTTTGAAATGGGACGTTTTCTTCGAGCAGGTTTTTAAAGAGAATGTCATTGATGTTGTTGCACTAATACTCTTGATTAGTCCTTATATTGTACAGAAATATCAGAACGTACTTTGTTGGAGCGTGTCGGAGCCTTTCTTCTTGACCTATACCAGGGGGTCGGCAACCCGCGGCTCTTTAGCGCCGCCCTAGTGGCTCTCTGGAGATTTTTCAAAAATGTATGAAGAATGGAAAAAGATGAGGGGTAAAAAAAATCTATTTTTTTGTTTTAGTATGGTTTCTGTAGGATGACAAACATGACACAAACCTCCCTAATTGTTATAAAGCACACTGTTTATATTAAACTTGCTTCACTGATTCGAGTATTGGGCGAGCGCCGTTTTGTCCTACTAATTTTGGCGGTCCTTGAACTCACCTTTAGTTTGTTTACTTTCTCCGACTTTCTAGGACGTGTTTTATGCCGCTTCTTTTTCTGTCTCATTTTGTCCACCACACGTTTAACGTTGTGCGTGAATGCACAAAGGTGAGTTTTGTTGATGTTATTGACTTGTGTGGAGTGCTAATCGGACATATTTGGTCACTGCATGACTGCAAGCTAATCGATGCTAACATGCTATTTAGGCTAGCGATATATACATATTGCATCATTATGCCTCGTTTGTAGCTATATTTGAGCTCATTTAGTTTCCTTTAAGTCCTCTTAATTAAATTTATATCTCATGACACATGTAATATGGCTTTTATTTTTTTGCGGCTCCGGACAGATTTGTTTTTGTATTTTTGGTCCAAAATGGCTCTTTCAACATTTTGGGTTGCCGACCCATGACCTATACGCAGAGTCCGCACTTTGTAGGGTCCCGAAATTGAGGTTGCCCGTTTTCCAGCGTCAATAAGCGCATGAAATATCTATTAATGCACGACAGGGGGCTTTGTATGAAATTGTTAACATATTCCTAGCCCCTTCCTGCTCCCTCACCGATAAGAATATACCGTAAATTCAAGACTATAAACCGCTACTTTTTTCCATCCATCCAGCCATCTTGTTCCGCTTATCCGAGGTCGGGTCGCGGGGGCAGCAGCCTAAGCAGGAAAGCCCAGACTTTCCTCTCCCCGGCCACTTGGTCTAGCTCCTCCCGGGGGATCCCGAGGCGTTCCCAGGCCAGCCGGGAGAGATAGTCTTCCCTGCGTGTCCTGGGTCTTCCCCGTGCCCCAAACAACACAGCAGCGGCTTCTCACCCTATCTCTAAGGGAGAGACCCGCCACCCGGCGGAGGAAACTCATTTGGGCCGCTTGTACCCGTGATCTTGTCCTTTCGGTCATGACCCAAAGCTCATGACCATAGGTGAGGATGGGGACGTAGATCGACCGGTAAATTGAGAGCTTTGCCTTCCGGCTCAGCTCCTTCTTCACCACAATGGATCGATACAGCGTCCGCATTACTGAAGACGCCGCACCGATCCGCCTGTCGATCTCACCATCCACTCTTCCCTCACTCGTGAACAAGACTCCCAGGTACTTGAACTCCTCCACTTGGGGCAGGGTCTCCTCCGCAACCCGGAGATGGCACTCCACCCTTTTCCGGGCACTACTTTTTTCCTCCCCCTAAAACCCTGCGGCTTATAAAACGGCGCGGCTAATTTGTGGATTTTTTCTTGAATTTTTCTCGCTATTTGCTCTAATGTTTTCTGTTAAATAATTGTCGTTAAACCCAAGCAGAGGACTAAAGTGGCGTGTTATTGTCTGTGCTATGGCAGCTGCTTTCGGACAAGTTGGCTCACTGCAGGTGCCGGGAGTCGATAATGTACTTCTTTGTGGAGGGGGGGCGTGGTCTGCGGGACCGGCCTCGAAGCACAGCTGGCAGGTGATTGGATTACCCAGCTGGGGCCCCTGCCATGCTTATTAGAAGCAGCCGGGTCGAGACACCGTTGTTGGGGGTTGGAGTTATGCAGGGACTGAAAAGTGGCCGAGCAGAGTTGTAACCGGGTGTGTTAGCACAATAAAAGATTGTTCAGCCCACCCCCCCCCCCCCCCCCCCCCCCCCGGCTTCCGAGCAGATCCATTTCCCCCCCCCCCCCCCACCCCCCCCCCCCCCCCCCCGGCTTCCGAGCAGATCCATTTCGCTCAGGACAACACACTCGGGAAACCTCTGCATTCCTGTTTTGCCTTGAACCGAAAGTAAAACCGTCCATGACGTTTCTGCTGGAAATGGTTCTTCGTTAATTCAACCTGCTCAGTGGCCTAGTGGTTAGAGTGTCCGCCCTGAGACTGGAAGGTCGTGAGTTCAAACCCCGGCCGAGTCATACCAAAGACTATAAAAATGGGAGCCATTACCTCCCCGCTTGGCACTCTCAGCATCAAGGCTTGGAATTGGGGGTTAAATCACCAAATGATTCCCGGGCGCGGCCACCGCTGCTGCTCACTGCTCCCCCTCCCCTCCCAGGGGACTTTAACTTTTACTTTAAAGCAAATGTTTTAATTTTCACACTTGAACTAAAACAATTCGTACTTACTAAACCGTCCCATGTGTGACGTCTGTAGGAATGGTTTCGTGCAAATGTGTGCAAGCTAGCTAGGGGTGGAAAGTTTCCGGTAAATTTCCGGAAAGTTTACTGATCAGTGGGTGTGACACGCTAACAGCCACTCAGGTAAACGTATCAACTAGAAAACGGGAAAAGTCACCTCGACAGTATGGCACCTTTTTGGGGGGAATTTTTCAAAGGGACTAATGTGCTTGTCACCACCCCTTAGCCGTGCTTACCCTTTAGAGCACAGCTGCAACTTCCTGCCACTGAACCTGCAGAAAATAGTTCTTCTCATTTCCTCCGTTTGCATTTTTGCACTATTTTGTTCTACTTTTAAGCGTTTCTTACGTAGTCCTTATTTTTGCGTCTTCATTTAAAAAAAGCTTTTAAGTCTTAAATGCGATTTTACAATTTTGTTTACATCCTTCGAGTCTTTTCCTTGCTTGTGTTGACATTTCCTTTCTGCCTTGATACCTGCTGTATATGAGAGGAAGGTTACATTTCAAATAAAATACATTCTCCTCCTGCTCCTTATATTCCATAGGTCATAAAAAATATCAATAATTATCGATATCGGCCGATATTAAACACGTATATCGCGATACAGTTTGCAGCCATATGGCCCGGCCCTATTCTATGTTGTCAAAGCAACCTTCCTTCGGGAGCTTTTCTTCCCATCACTCACCCGAGGGTGGTCTCACATGATGTTCAGATCAATAAAGTCATTTTGTTGCCGACTTCCAGAAGTGGAAAGAGAGTCAAACAGCGCCTCGGAATGAATATTATTTTGAAGCAGGAAGTGAGGAGGTCACACCAACTTCTTCCACATAACAGTTGATTCCGTCACTTGAGTAAAAAAAAAGTGCACATGTAATCAGGAATTAGCGTCTGGGTCATAAAGCGGCCGTGATGGCGCGGCTAAATCTTACATTTCATGCAAATGAGCCGCGGATGGAATTAGCTGAGACGTGTGCGGGGGGGATAAGAGGGGGATAAGAGGCATGTCGCCAGGGGTCCCAACCTTTTGTGCAGCCTAAGTCGCCGTTTATCCCGAATTAGGACGCATATCGCTTTGATGTTTTTCTTGGCAGCGGCAAAGGATGGGCCGGGGGGTGGAGGTGGGTGGTGGTGGGTCGGGGTCGGGGGGTGGGGGGTCGGGGGGCACATTGCCAGGGTCCGAACAGATGTTCAATGTCACACTTTGAGGTGCTGATGAAAGTGAGTCCTTCATCACGTTTATATTTATATACGCTCACTTATATATTTATATACGCTCACTTATATATTTATATACGCTCACTTATATATTTATATACGCTCACTTATATATTTATATACGCTCACTTATATATTTATATACGCTCACTTATATATTTATATACGCTCACTTATATATTTATATACGCTCACTTATATATTTATATACGCTCACTTATATATTTATATACGCTCACTTATATATTTATATACGCTCACTTATATATTTATATACACTCACTTATATATTTATATACGCTCACTTATATATTTATATACGCTCACTTATATTTTTATATACGCTCACTTATGTATTTATATACGCTGACTTATATATTTATATACGCTCACTTATATATTTATATACGCTCACTTATATATTTATATACACTCACTTATATATTTATATACGCTCACTTATATATTTATATACGCTCACTTATATATTTATATACGCTCACTTATATATTTATATACGCTCACTTATATATTTATATACGCTCACTTATATTTTTATATACACTCACTTATATATTTATATACGCTCACTTATATATTTATATACGCTCACTTATATATTTATATACGCTCACTTATATATTTATATACGCTCACTTATATATTTATATACGCTCACTTATATATTTATATACGCTCACTTATATATCTATACACGCTCACTTATATATCTATACACGCTCACTTATATATTTATATATGCTCACTTATATATTTATATACGCTCACTTATATATTTATATACGCTCACTTATATATTTATATACGCTCACTTATATATTTATATACGCTCACTTATATATTTATATACGCTCACTTATATATTTATATACGCTCACTTATATATTTATATACGCTCACTTATATATTTATATACACTCACTTATATATTTATATACTCTCACTTATATATTTATATACGCTCACTTATATATTTATATACGCTCACTTATATATTTATATACGCTCACTTATATATTTATATACGCTCACTTATATATTTATATACGCTCACTTATATATTTATATACGCTCACTTATATATTTATACACGCTCACTTATATATTTATACACGCTCACTTATATATCTATACACGCACTCACTTATATATTTATATACGCTCACTTATATATTTATATACGCTCACTTATATATTTATATACGCTCACTTATATATTTATATACGCTCACTTATATATTTATATACGCTCACTTATATATTTATATACGCTCACTTATATATTTATATACGCTCACTTATATATTTATATACGCTCACTTATATATTTATATACGCTCACTTCTATATTTATATACGCTCACTTATATATTTATATACACTCACTTATATATTTATATACGCTCACTTATATATTTATATACACTCACTTCTATATTTATATACGCTCACTTCTATATTTATATACACTCACTTCTATATTTATATACACTCACTTATATATTTATATACGCTCACTTATATATTTATATACACTCACTTATATATTTATATACACTCACTTATATATTTATATACGCTCACTTATATATTTATATACGCTCACTTATATATTTATATACGCTCACTTATATATTTATGTACGCTCACTTATATATTTATATACGCTCACTTATATATTTATATACACTCACTTATATATTTATATACGCTCACTTATATATTTATATACACTCACTTCTATATTTATATACGCTCACTTCTATATTTATATACACTCACTTCTATATTTATATACACTCACTTATATATTTATATACGCTCACTTATATATTTATATACACTCACTTCTATATTTATATACGCTCACTTATATATTTATATACGCTCACTTCTGCTCAGACAAGGAAACTACACTTGAATTAAAGACACATAATGACATCATCATATTGACACACTTTGTCCTAATCTCCCTAAACTTCTTCTATTTGTTTGTGCTGCAACAATTTTATGTCCATTAAAGTATTAAGTTAACATTTTATGTTATTAACATGTAATTAACGTGTTATTAATCATAATTAAGACCCCCCCCCACACCCACTCACCCACCTCAACAATGTTTAAATCACTCCAAACTTGTTTAATTCATTTGTGCTATGTTTGTGCTGCAAAAAAATGTTTATGTCTGTTAAAGTTTTAAATTAACATTTTATGTTATTAACATGTAATTAACGTGTTATTAAGCGTAATTAGGACCTCCACCCTCCCACCTCAACAATGTTTAAATCACCCCAAACTTGTTTAATTCATTTGTGCTATGTTTGTGCTGCAAACATTTTTGTGTCTATTAAAGTTTTTAAGTTAACATTTTATGTTATTAACGTCTTATTAATCGTAACTAACTTTTTAAGTCTAACTATTAAAGTTTTTAAGTTAACGTTTTATGGTTTTATGTTAACGTGTAATTAACATGTTAGTATCGCTTGTATCGCACATGATATCACACACAAGTAAACGCGCTGCAGGACTGCTTGTGTCGCACATGATATCGCACACAAGTAAACACGCTGCAAGACTGCTTGTGTCGCACATGATATCACACACAAGTAAACACGCTGCAGGATTGCTTTTGTCGCACATGATATCACACACAAGTAAACACGCTGCAGGACTGCTTGTATCGCACATGACATCACACACAAGTAAACACGCCGCAGGACTGCTTGTGTCGCACATGATATCGCACACAAGTAAACGCGCTGCAGGACTGCTTGAATCGCACATGATATCGCACACAAGTAAACACGCTGCAGGACTGCTTGTGTCGCACATGATATCACACACAAGTAAACACGCTGCAGGACTACTTGTATCGCACATGATATCACACACAAGTAAACGCGCCGCAGGACTGCTTGTATCGCACATGATATCACACACAAGTAAACACGCTGCAGGACTGCTTGTATCGCACATGACATCACACACAAGTAAACACGCCGCAGGACTGCTTGTGTCGCACATGATATCGCACACAAGTAAACGCGCTGCAGGACTGCTTGAATCGCACATGATATCGCACACAAGTAAACACGCTGCAGGACTGCTTGTGTCGCACATGATATCACACACAAGTAAACACGCTGCAGGACTACTTGTATCGCACATGATATCGCACACAAGTAAACGCGCCGCAGGACTGCTTGTATCGCACATGATATCACACACAAGTAAACGCGCTGCAGGACTGCTTGTATCGCACATGACATCACACACAAGTAAACACGCTGCAGGACTGCTTGTGTCGCACATGATATCCCACACAAGTAAACGCGCTCCAGGACTGCTTGTACCGCACATGATATCACACACAAGTAAACACGCTGCAGGACTGCTTGTCTCGCACATGATATCACACACAAGTAAACGCGCTGCAGGACTGCTTGTGTCGCACATGATATCACACACAAGTAAACACGCTGCAGGACTGCTTGTATCGCACATGGTATCACACACGAGTAAACACGCTGCAGGACTGCTTGTATCGCACATGACATCGCACACAAGTAAACACGCTGCAGGACTGCTTGTGTCGCACATGATATCACACACAAGTAAACGCGCTGCAGGACTGCTTGTGTCGCACATGATATCACACACAAGTAAACGCGCTGCAGGACTGCTTGTATCGCACATATCACACACAAGTAAATACGCTGCAGGACTGCTTGTATCGCACATGATATCACACACAAGTAAACGCTTTTTTCTGATACTGTGTGTAAGTTTAAAGGTGAATATTAAATGCAACAGTGACTTGTATCAATAAATGTATTGATTATTTGTGGGAAGGTAACATTTGCTGACTGTGCTGTTTCAGGACTACGATGACGGTTATGGAACAGCCTATGACGACCAGGGCTACGAGTCCTACGACAACAACTACACTCATCAAGGACAGAAGTAAGTTGTGTCTCTCTAATCATGCACTTAGTCCAGCAATAGCAATATTTACATCTCACTAAGTAATAGTAATATTTACATCTGACTAAGTAATATTTACATCTGACTAAGTAATAGCAATATTTACATCTG
Source organism: Entelurus aequoreus (assembly GCF_033978785.1). Classification (NCBI taxonomy): domain Eukaryota; kingdom Metazoa; phylum Chordata; class Actinopteri; order Syngnathiformes; family Syngnathidae; genus Entelurus; species Entelurus aequoreus. The sequence continues at coordinate 10,185,352 of NC_084750.1, read as the reverse complement.
ACTAAGTAATATTTACATCTGACTAAGTAATAGCAATATTTACATCTGACTAAGTAATAGCAATATTTACATCTGACTAAGTAATTGCAATATTTACATCCGACTAAGTAATATTTACATCTGACTAAGTAATAGCAATATTTACATCTGACTAAGTAATATTTACATCTGACTAAGTAATAGCAATATTTACATCTGACTAAGTAATAGCAATATTTACATCTGACTAAGTAATATTTACATCTGACTAAGTAATAGCAATATTTACATCTGACTAAGTAATAGCAATATTTACATCTGACTAAGTAATAGCAATATTTACATCTCACTAAGTAATAGTAATATTTACATCTGACTAAGTAATAGTAATATTTACATCTGACTAAGTAATAGTAATATTTACATCTCACTAAGTAATAGTAATATTTACATCTCACTAAGTAATAGCAATATTTACATCTGACTAAGTAATAGCAATATTTACATCTGACTAAGTAATAGCAATATTTACATCTGACTAAGTAATAGCAATATTTACATCTCACTAAGTAATAGCAATATTTACATCTGACTAAGTAATAGCAATATTTACATCTCACTAAGTAATAGCAATATTTACATCTCACTAAGTAATAGCAATATTTACATCTGACTAAGTAATAGCAATATTTACATCTGACTAAGTAATAGTAATATTTACATCCGACTAAGTAATAGCAATATTTACATCCGACTAAGTAATAGTAATATTTACATCCGACTAAGTAATAGTAATATTTACATCTGACTAAGTAATAGCAATATTTACATCCGACTAAGTAATAGTAATATTTACATCTGGCTAAGTAATAGCAATATTTACATCTGACTAAGTAATAGCAATATTTACATCTGACTAAGTAATAGTAATATTTACATCTGGCTAAGTAATAGCAATATTTACATCTGACTAAGTAATAGCAATATTTACATCTGACTAAGTAATAGTAATATTTACATCTGACTAAGTAATAGCAATATTTACATCTGACTAAGTAATAGCAATATTTACATCTGACTAAGTAATAGCAATATTTACATCTGACTAAGTAATAGCAATATTTACATCTGACTAAGTAATAGCAATATTTACATCTGACTAAGTAATAGCAATATTTACATCTGACTAAGTAATAGTAATATTTACATCTGACTAAGTAATAGTAATATTTACATCTGACTAAGTAATAGCAATATTTACATCTGACTAAGTAATAGTAATATTTACATCTGACTAAGTAATAGTAATATTTACATCTCACTAAGTAATAGCAATATTTACATCTGACTAAGTAATAGCAATATTTCAGTATAAGTGTGTATATATATGTGTATGTATATAATATATATATATATATATATATGTATATATATATATATATATATATATATATATATACACATATATACGCATACTGATACATATATGTGTTATATATATATATTTTTATATATATATATATATATATATACACATATATACGCATACTGATACATATATGTGTTATATATATATATATATGTATATATATATATATATATATATATATATATATACATATATATTTATATATATATATATATATATATATATATATATATATATATACACACACATATATACGCATACTGATACATATATGTGTTATATATTTATATATATATATATATATATATATATACACATATATACGCATACTGATACATATATGTGTTATATATATATATACATATATAAATTAGCTAGCCATGCGATGTAAAATCCAGATGTCCACGGTAGTGGACGCTGGTTCTCAGAGGACAAACACTATTTCTTTACAATATGCTCCAAAGAGGCTCAATAAAAATCCACATTTATAAGATTAAAGATCATTTGCAGAAGTCTACTTATTTATTCTTCAGGAAATATCTTGCAAAACTTGTGTGATGAATTCATGCTCAGAATCACCTGCTTTTTATTCAGTGCTTTTCATCATTCATTCCATTTCAACACTCAGAAGGTTTTATTATTAATTATGACTGTCAACAGAGTCCAGTCTGCTGTTGTGTGGATGTTTCATGTTTAATTATTAAATATGACTGTCAATAGAGTCCAGTCTGCTGTTGTGTGGATGTTTCATGTTTTATTATTAAATATGACTGTCAATAGAGTCCAGTCTGCTGTTGTGTGGATGTTTCATGTTTTATTATTAATTATGACTGTCAATAGAGTCCAGTCTGCTGTTGTGTGGATGTTTCATGTTTTATTATTAATTATGACTGTCAACAGTCCAGTCTGCTGTTGTGTGGATGTTTCTTAAACGAGACATTTCAATGCACAAGATGGACTTTTCTCTCTCAGGCATCACAAGGTCAAAAAGCTGTTGGTGAGGTGATGTATTTGAACAAAGTGCCACAATAAATGTTGGCTGCTTACAGAAAATGATGTTTGCTGGCTGTAATGATCACTATTTGATGGTATTGGCGGCAGTCAGCGGGGAAAATAATCCATGTTTTTCTTTGGTGAGCAGCAGGGATCTATTTGTTTATGATGCTGTCAGGATCTTTGTTTTGTTGGACGATAACCTCTTCTGTTATTGTCTGACTTGCTGAGGCTTGTGCTTGCCAAGGATGGCAGCACGCAAACTAAAGAGGCTTTCAGTGTAGATGGCGGGAGTGGAAAATGAGTTGATGACATAAAAATATGTCTGGCAGGGTGAGGGAGTCCAAGATGTCTTCTTATCTGCAGTTATGACTCACTTCTGGATCACTTTTTTCTGTTTTATTACACGCTTTCTCTTATTCCTATTCTCCCATCCACCTCGCCAGTTAGACACGCCCACCTCGCCAGTTAGAGACGTCCACCCCGTGTTTAAGTTGAGTTCCTGAAGGGGCGGACTTTGCCATCTTTTCTTGGTTGTGTGAAATATGGAAAATGACGTTTTATTACCACTTGTGAATGTCATTAAAGTCCATTAAAAAATAGAACTCTTTGAATTTAAAAATGTCCAATCAATCCGGGCAGTTCTTGTCACGTGACCATGTTGTCATGGTGATGTAGCGTCAAAAAAACCAATCGATTTTCTTATTCGTAACCATTGGCGTTGTTAGGCCTATTTTAGCCCCCCTAAAATGTTCTTAAGCCCCCCTAAATAATTTGGTGTTAAAAAATAAAAATAAAACAATATATATATATATATATTTTTTTTTTACAAATACATGCCGACATATTCATTATAAAGTGGCCCGAATATGAGGTTAAATAAATAATCATATAACCTGTCATTATTCACTCAGTTTCCCCTCACTTCATAGTGTAAGGTAGAGAGCCCCTTTCGTGCGTCGGTATCCAATCCATTCCACCTGTTCATATAGAAAATGGCCACATCACTCAAAATCCAGTCCGCATTTTCTCTGCGACCTTGCTTGCGGTCCTGCAGGTGTACGAAGCACATGAGCACACAGCACTGCAGAACAAGAACCTTGTGTCTGCAATTGTAAATAATTTAGTTTTCAAGTTTCGTGCTTCTTGTAGAATCTATATAAAGTAATATACATTAGCCTATTGTTAAAATAATGAAAACAACATCATTAAATATATTAGTTTTATTGTATTGTTACATTAATAGCTGTTGTATTATTATAGGATGGCTTGTTAAACATTTCATAGGATTTTCAGAGGGTGAAAAAACCAAGACAATACAAAATGTAAAATGAATAAATACATAAAAAGAAAAAGAAAAAAAATTGTTTTGTCCCGTGCATTTTTTTTACCGTCCCCGGGACGACGGGACTACATTACTCTCAAACCCTGGAAGTTACATTTTATTGTTTGCATTATTTGTTTCAGCATTGCACTTTGAAGATGGTCCCTCAGCTCTTTGACAGCTTTGGCTCTTTTTCAGATCAGCAGACTAAGTCTTTCTTATTTACAGTATATATAAATGTTTCTCATCTCTATTCAGACTTCCATATATATTTAATTTCCTTAACAGCTTGCCATAATATATATATATATGAATATATTATATACATACAAGCCAAATTATCCCGATCCAGATATTACTTTAATTCAAATAATTAAGTAATATTTCCAGGGCTTGAATTTACAACCATTTTAGTCACATATGTGCCCAAAATGTAATCTGTGCAACTTCTAAATATTTGGGAACAAACAATTATTGTATTGTGAGTGAAAGTGGTGGCATTAGCCTCTATGTTGTGAAGTAATAGCATAGAGGCTAATGCCATGACTTTCATTGTGTTTCAGTGTATCTTGAAGGATCATGCAAGTCATTGTTTCTTGTTGATGCTGTAAACAACCATGTTTGTTGTTGTACTGAACACACATTGAAAAGAAACCCACTGAAATAATGATAATAACAATGAATAATTTCTAAGTTTTGTTAGCCGTTTGTGAAGTTTTGTGCTCGTGCGCTACGTTCGCTCGCATCCTGTGCATCTCCTGGGGGCTAAGCCCCCCCTGTCCTTAAAAGCTAGTGACGCCCCTGTTCGTAACGATTCTTAATCGATTCCAAAAAATCTCATCGATTTTATATTTATTTATTTATTATTTGTCCTGTCCAGCCAGGATATTTCTCTTATTTGTATTTGACTTTACTAAATGTTCGTGTAGAATTTACTAAACAAAACAGTTTTTAAGTAACATAAAAATGTATCAAAGCTTTGTGTTTCATTTTTTTGGGAGGGATTAAGTTAATGTTAAAACTTGCACCAAATGTTTTTAAAAAACTATTAATTTTGAATCGAGAATAGTTTTCGATTCGCAAATCAATTTTGAAAGGAATCGTTACCCCCAAGAATCGAATCGAATCACGTGATGCCCAAAGATTCACTGTCCGAGTGTGTATGCACGCTACAACAGCTTCTTCTTCCTGATGTGAATGATAATCTGTCAGCTGTTTGTGTGTGTTTGAGTGCGAGTGTGTGGGGGTTTGATATTAACTGTCAAAATAATCAATGGAATCAATTGATAGACACAACATTAAATATGTATTTTCTATGAAATGGTTTCATAATCCAATGACCACAGTCCAGATGTAATGGTTGGTTAGTACCAGGATGTCTGAACACTGTTCCCGCTGACGACGATTTGCATTTAGATTTTTGATAGTTGATACAGAGTAGCATTATAGTGCTTTGATGCTCATCTTAATGGATGTTTGCCGGGGTCTCAATTGAAGAAAAACCAGAACAAATTTGGTCGTTTTCTGTGAGTTTCATCTTATTCTGTGTGGTGTTACGCTGCATCCAAACTTCCAGTGCAATATTATATAATAATAAAGTTAAGGGGAATATTGAATACATTTAAGTGTGGCTGCACCCAAAGTGCGCATCTTGGATGAAGGCAGTAACGGACTTAAGTCGAGACTTAATTGACTGAAAGTCAACTATTTTTCACTCAAGCATCTGGGAGAATGGAACATTTACACTGATCTTTCTGTCCTGGGTCAAAGTCAGAACATTTGCATAAAGTGAGGTTTTGGTTGGATAATTGATGTCTTCTTCTAAAATATACTCGTAAAGATCGTTTCTGCTAACTCACGATTCAACTAGATTACGATTCTTGGGGTGACAATTCGATTCAGACCGATTCTCGCAACAAGTTGTTTATCAAATAGAGAATAAAAGAGGTTAGACAAGGTTGTTGATGTGTGAATGATAATCTGAATTTATTACACGGACAGTCCGCACACAGATGGTCTAATCAGAATCGTTTTATTGCCATTGTTTGAGAACGGGTTCTATGATCAACTCTTCACAATTATCCTAAAGAAATGAGAATAGCAATTTAGTTGTGAGTTCCTAGGTTCTGCATAACACTTGTCCATGACTTGGCCAAAGTGGACCAAGTCTGAGTTTATTGAAATGTGATTTTTTTTCTAGTTTACAAGCAAAATGTGATCTTTATCTGACTCCAGTATAAACGTGCTTAGGCCCCAATGGGGCCCTCCTTAAGTGACACAGTATATATATATATATATATATATATATATATATATACACTACCGTTCAAAAGTTTGGGGTCACATGGAAATGTCCTTATTTTTGAAGGAAAAGCACTGTACTTTTCAATAAAGATAACTTTAAACTAGTCTTAACTTGAAAGAAATACACTCTATACATTGCTATTGTGGTAAATAAATATTCTAGCTGCAAAAGTCTGGTTTTTGGTGCAATATCTACATAGTTGTATAGAGGCCCATTTCCAGCAACTATCACTCCAGTGTTCCAATGGTACAATGTGTTTGCTCATTGGCTCAGAAGGCTAATTGATGATTAGAAAACCCTTGTGCAATCATGTTCACACATCTGAAAACAGTTTAGCTCGTTACAGAAGCTACAAAACTGACCTTCCTTTGAGCAGATTGAGTTTCTGGAGCATCACATTTGTGGGGTCAATTAAACGCTCAAAATGGCCAGAAAAAGAGAACTTTCATCTGAAACTCGACAGTCTATTCTTGTTCTTAGAAATGAAGGGTATTACACTAAATTGTTTGGGTGACCCCAAACTTTTGAACGGTAGTGTATATATATATATATATATATATATATATATATATATATATATATATATATATATATATATATATGTATATGTATATATATATATATATATATGTATATATATGTATATGTATATAAACACACACACATATATATGTATGTACATATATATGTGTGTATATATATATATATATATATATATATATATATATATATGTATGTATGTATATATATATATACATATATATATATATATATATATATATATATATATATATATATATATATATATATATATATATATATATATATATATATATATATATATATATATATATACAAACACACACATTTTTTTCAGTTCTGATGCTAAAAATATGTATAAAAAATGTATAATAATAATAATAATAATACATTTTATTTAGTATAGCGCTTTTCAGGGTACTCAAAGACGCTTTACAGGATACAGAATTTTTTAAAAAAATATGAAACAGTTTAAAGTAATAATATAAAATACAGAAAATATAAAAGCAGTACATTGTAAAATACATAATAATACAGGACAATTACAAGACACAGAACACTAATCACAGCTTAAAAGCAGATCTGAAGAGGTGTGTTTTGAGAAGGCTTTTGAAGGTCTGGGCAGTCACGGATGGGTTTGGGAAGAGAGTTCCAGAGGGTGGGAGCAGCCATGGAGAAGGTTCTATCACCCCAGGTCCGGAGCTTGGTTCTGAGTGGTGGGGAGAGGAGGTTGGTGTCAGAGGAGCGGAGGCTGCGTGAAGGGGTATGGCGGTGAAGCAGCTTGGTGAGGTAGCAGGGGGCCTGGCTGTGGAGGGCTTTGTGGGTGAGGAGGAGGATTTTAAAGTGGATCCGGTGAGGAACGGGGAGCCAGTGGAGTTTCTGGAGGACTGGGGGTGATGTGCTCACGGGAGCGGGTGTGGGTGAGCAGGCGGGCGGCAGAGTTTTGAATGTATTGCAGTTTATTGAGAATTTTGCATGATGAGTTGTAGAGGATGCTGTTACAGTAGTCAAGTCTGGAGGTGATGAAGGCATGGATCAGCGTTTCAGTGGTAGAGAAGGAGAGGGATGGACGGAGACGGGCAATATTTTGGAGGTGGAAGAAAGCAGTTCTTGTAATGTGGTTGACATGTATATGTATATGTATATATATGTATATTATTCTATGCATTATTAGCCTTTTTGCATGTTTGGCTTTAAAGTTATGTGTGAATAAATTTGTATAGCTTTTTTCGCATTATCTCAGGATTCTAAGAACATTACTGTCATATTGAGTAAAAAGCTAAATTTTGTATTTGCAAACCTTACAAAATCTTACGTTTCTTTTAAAACTCACAAATATACATTATTTCAGGCATTACTAGCCATTTTGCATCTATGGTTTAGGACAGGGGTCGGCAACCTTTACCACTCAAAGAGCCATTTTGGCAAGTTTCACAAATTAAAGAAAATAATGGGAGCCACAAAAAAATTTTAAAATTTAAAATGAAAAACACCGCATACAAAGCTTAAATGCTTTGTGCTATGTTAACCAGGGGTCTCCGACACACGCACCGGCACGCACTTTAATGTGGAAATTTGATGTTAGTGCGGCCCGCGAGTTTTGAATGAATGGCGCTTGATAGCGTCATACTGGCCAACCCTCTCATTATTTCCGGGAGACTCCCGAATATCAGGGCGTAATGGCACTGCTTTTTGCGCCCTCTACAGCCTGCCCAAACAGTGTACCTGCTCGACCACATGTAGAATGCAGTTTCAGCTTGCTCACGTAAGTGACAGCAAGGCGTACTAGCTCAGCAGCCACACATATTACACTGACGGTAGCCTTATAAAACAACTTTAACACTGTTACGTTACAAATATGCGCCACACTTTGAACCCACACCAAAAAAGAATGACAAACACATTTCTGGAGAACATCTGCACTGTAACACAACATAAACACAACACAACAAATACCCAGAATCCCATGCAGCCCTAACTCTTCCGCTCAACCAACGCACGGAGAGGGGGGGTTTGGTGGTAGCGGGGGTGTATAATGTAGACCGGAAGAGTTAGGGCTGCATGGGATTCTGGGTATTGGTTGTGTTGTGTTTATGTTGTGTTACGGTGGGATGTTCTCCAGAAATGTGTTTTTCATTCTTTTTTGGTGTGGGTTCACAGTGTGGCGCATATTTGTAACGTAACAGTGTTAAAGTTGTTTGATGCGGTTACCGTCAGTGTAAGCTGTGTGGCTGATGAGTAAGTATGCTTTGCTGTCTCCTACGTGTGCAAGTAAAAGCTGCACACAACATGTGGCCAGGCTGGCACGCTGTTTGTAAATGCTATAGAGAACAATTACTGCAGTGCAATTAGGGCACTCCCTTAATTTAGTCATTAGAGTGAAAATTGGATTATATTTTCCCTGGGAGTTATCTAGGAGAGGCACTGAGATCCCTAAGTCTCCTGGGAAAATCGGGGGGGGTCGGCAAGTATGCAGCTGAGCCGCATCAGAGTGGTCAAAGAGCCGCATGCGGCTCCGGAGCCGCGGGTTGCCGACCCCTGGTTTAGGAGTTATGTTTAAATAACTGTGGTATTGAGTGTGACAGTTATTTAAAGTCATATTGTCAGAGTCATATTGAGTAAAAGCACATTTTTGTCTTTGCAAACCTTATAAAAAACACCTGATTCTCGTAAAACTTACATAGATACATTATTTCAGTTATGTTTTTACAACTTTTATATTTTAATGACAGTTATACAGTCATATCGAGTAAATTTATGTCTTTGCAAACCTTAGAAAATATTTGTTTTGTGTAAAACTCACAGACACAATATTCCAGGCATTATTAGACATTTTGCATGTTTGCTATTAAAGTTATGTTTTATTACATTTTTAGTGCTTTTTTCGAATTATCTCAGGATTCTAAGAACATTACTGTCATATTGAGTAAAAAAACGACATTTTGTATTTGCAAACCTTACAAAATCTTATGTTTCTGATTTTTTTTTCTAGTTTACAAGTAAAATGTGATCTTTATCTGACTCCAGTATAAACGTGCTCAGGCCCCAATGGAGCCCTCCTAAAGTGACACAGTCTAGACCAGGGGTCACCAACCTTTTTGAAAGCAAGAGCTACTTCTTGGGTAGTGATTAATGCGAAGGGCTACCAGTTTGATACACACTTCAATAAATTGCCAGAAATAGCCAATTTGCTCAATTTACCTTTAACTCTATGTTATTATTAATAATTAATGATATTTACACTTAATTGAACGGTTTAAAAGAGGAGAAAACACGAAAAAAATTATAATTACATTATGAAACAGTTTATCTTCAATTTCGACTCTTTAAAATTCAAAATTCAACCGAAAAAAAGAGAAAAACTTGGAAAAAGAATTTATGGAACATCATTAGTATTTTTTCCTGATTAAGATTAATTTTAGAATTTTGATGAGATGTTTTAAATAGGTTAAAATCCAATCTGCACTTTGTTAGAATATATAACAAATTGGACCAAGCTATATTTCTAACAAAGACAAATCATTATTTCTTCTAGATTTTCCAGAACAAAAATTTTAAAAGAAATTCAAAAGACTTTGAAATAAGATTTAAATTTGATTCTACAGATTTTCTAGATTTGCCAGAATAATTTTTTTAAATTTTAATCATAATAAGTTTGAAGAAATATTTCACAAATATTCTTCGTCGAAAAAACAGAAGCTAAAATGAAGAATTAAATTAAAATGTATTTATAATTAAAATGTATTTATTATTCTTTACAATAAAAAAAATAAATTTACTTGAACATTGATTTAAATTGTCAGGAAAGAAGAGGAAGGAATTTAAAAGGTAAAAAGGTATATGTGTTTAAAAATCCTAAAATCCTTTTTAAGGTTGTATTTTTTCTCTAAAATTGTCTTTCTGAAAGTTATAAGAAGCCAAGTAAAACAAATTAATGAATTTATTTAAACAAGTGAAGATCAAGTCTTTAAAATATTTTCTTGGATTTTCAAATTCTATTTGAGTTTTGTCTCTCTTAGAATTAAAAATGTCGGGCAAAGCGAGACCAGCTTGCTAGTAAATAAATAAAATTTAAAAAAATAGAGGCTGCTCCCTGGTAAGTGCTGCTATTTGAGCTATTTTTAGAACAGGCCAGCGGGCTACTCAACTGGTCCTTACGGGCTACCTGGTGCCCGCGGGCACCGCCTTGGTGACCCATGGTCTAAACGCTCCAAAGTACTTCAAATGTGATTCAGGCCACATCAGGAGATAGTCTGAATCCGATTGGAATCTGGGACTTCAGTCTAAACGGCTTTTTCGTCAGCCTTCGTGTGCGCGGGGAAAGCCGCCAGCAAAAGTGGATACTTCGTCACAACGTCAGGTTTCGCTGAGCAAAGTCTTTTCCCGCAAATAATAGGCTATATTTAGTACATGAACCTTTATTTTGGAATTCAAAGAAATAGAGATCTTTGAAGCTGTGGCGTATTTGCTTCCATGTTATGGAATTATTACGTATTATTCACATGGGAATAATATAAATACAGTCTATTATACAGCATTATTCATATGTGAATAATATAAATACAGTCTATTATACAGCATTATTCACATGTGAATAATATAAATACAGTCTATTATACAGCATTATTCACATGTGAATAATGCTGTATAATAGACTGTATTTATGTGTGTGTGTGTGTGTGTTCTTGTATTCCTACCCTTCTTGAGACATGAAGAAGGAAAAGTATCTTCCATATGAGGAGGTGTGAACAAGTGATGACATAAATCATGGTCCCAATAACATTGCATCTAATAGACAATGTCTCATTTGCACCCCTGCTGGTGACATCTATCAACATGAGGGTGGTCCCAAAAAAATTGACTGTCAACATATGAAATAACAAGTGTGTGTACGAAATTGAAATGCGCCCCCTTTGGCCAAAATGTATTAAAAAATGTTTAAATAAATATGTATATAGAGACATACTGTAATAACTTGAAGTAAATAATGAAGATTAAAAACCAATTACAAACAAAAAATAAAAACTAAATAGTTTTTTACTAAAAGCTTACCTTTTTTATATTTGCATAGTATGTATATATTAGTAATGTTGTAAATACACTTCTTTATATATCTAGAAAGGCTGGTCCTAAAGAGGGAGGCATTTTTCTCAGGTCTCAAGAAGGTAACAAATACAAGAATGTGTGTGTGTGAGTTCTTGTATTCCTACCCTTCTTGAGACATGAAGAAGGAAAAGTATCTTCCATATGAGGAGGTGTGAACAAGTGATGACATAAATCAATAACATTGCATCTAATAGACAATGTCTCATTTGCACCCCTGCTGGTGACATCTATCAACATGAGGGTGGTCCCAAAAAAATTGACTGTCAACATATGAAATAACAAGTGTGTGTAAGAAATTGAAATGCGCCCCCTTTGGCCAAAATTAATTAAAACAAATTTAAATAAATATGTATATAGAGACATACTGTAATAACGTGAAGTAAATAATGAAGATTAAAAACCAATTACAAACAAAAAATAAAAACTAAATAGTTTTTTACTAACAGCTTACCTTTTTTATATTTGCATAGTATGTATATATTAGTAATGTTGTAAATACACTTCTTTATATATCTAGAAAGGCTGGTCCTAAAGAGGGAGGCATTTTTCTCAGGTCTCAAGAAGGTAAGAAATACAAGAGTGTGTGTGTGTGTGTGTGTGAGTTCTTGTATTCCTACCCTTCTTGAGACATGAAGAAGGAAAAGCATCTTCCATATGAGGAGGTGTGAACAAGTGATGACATAAATCAATAACATTGCATCTAATAGACAATGTCTCATTTGCACCCCTGCTGGTGACATCTATCAACATGAGGGTGGTCCCAAAAAAATTGACTGTCAACATATGAAATAACAAGTGTGTGTAAGAAATTGAAATGCGCCCCCTTTGGCCAAAATTAATTAAAACAAATTTAAATAAATATGTATATAGAGACATACTGTAATAACGTGAAGTAAATAATGAAGATTAAAAACCAATTACAAACAAAAAATAAAAACTAAATAGTTTTTTACTAACAGCTTACCTTTTTTATATTTGCATAGTATGTATATATTAGTAATGTTGTAAATACACTTCTTTATATATCTAGAAAGGCTGGTCCTAAAGAGGGAGGCATTTTTCTCAGGTCTCAAGAAGGTAAGAAATACAAGAATGTGTGTGTGTGTGTGTGTGTGTGTGTGAGTTCTTGTATTCCTACCCTTCTTGAGACATGAAGAAGGAAAAGTATCTTCCATATGAGGAGGTGTGAACAAGTGATGACATAAATCAATAACATTGCATCTAATAGACAATGTCTCATTTGCACCCCTGCTGGTGACATCTATCAACATGAGGGTGGTCCCAAAAAAATTGACTGTCAACATATGAAATAACAAGTGTGTGTAAGAAATTGAAATGCGCCCCCTTTGGCCAAAATTAATTAAAACAAATTTAAATAAATATGTATATAGAGACATACTGTAATAACGTGAAGTAAATAATGAAGATTAAAAACCAATTACAAACAAAACATAAAAACTAAATAGTTTTTTACTAACAGCTTACCTTTTTTATATTTGCATAGTATGTATATATTAGTAATGTTGTAAATACACTTCTTTATATATCTAGAAAGGCTGGTCCTAAAGAGGGAGGCATTTTTCTCAGGTCTCAAGAAGGTAAGAAATACAAGAACGTGTGTGTGTATGTGTGCGCGCGTGTGTGTGTGTGTGTGTGTGTGTGTGTGTGTGTGTGTGTGTGTGTGTGTGTGTGTGGGTGTGTGTGTGTGTGTGTGTGTGTGTGTGTGTGTGTGTGTGTGTGTGTGTGTGTGTGTGTGTAAAGTAAATTATAAAAAAATAAATCCAAATAAAAAATATTTTAACAGTTTAGAAAGACTAGTCACAAAAAATATTAGGAGACAATTTACAATTTTGGAAGTTTTAAAAAAAGGGAAAAGATATTGATAGGTTCTAAATACTGTATATACATTAAATCAATAAAATAAATAAATCCAGATTATATTAAAAAAATTGTTTTAACAATTTAGTAAGTAAATTAAAAAAATATTAATTAAACAATGCACAATATTTGGGAGTTTGTTCTTAAGTGATAAAAATATTTTTTTTATTTTCTATAATGATAATAACAAAAATAAAAAATAAAATTACATATCTGCATAGTGAGTTGAAAAATAAAACTAACGTAGATCTTTTTTTGTACCATGAATTGATTAACGTGGACCCCGACTTAAACAAGTTGAAAAACTTATTGGGGTGTTACCATTTAGTGGTCAATTGTACGGAATATGTACTGTACTGTGCAATCTACTAATACAAGTTTCAATCAATCAATCCACACTGTCTGTCTCCTCTACTGAACAGCCATAAAAAGATTAAAACCCTCCCAAATATATTACGCTATATACATTATATTACTTTCATTTATTTTCACGTTAAAAAAACCCACTCGTTTTTAAGGTGTGGCAAATCTTATGTAGAGGAGACACAGACATCAGCGTGGATCTACGTGAGCTTTATTTTTCAAATGACTTGCGTATTGTATATAAAATGTAAACAAATACACCACAACGTCCACCTCATTTCCAGTCTTACAACAATGGCTATTTCTCAGTCTGTCACTTGAGGGCAGTTTTGGCGTCCGGTCCGGTGTGTGCTGGTCACAGGGCCCATGTGGTCTCATGCAGTCGTGCACCGGGGATCACTTTAACCCAAGTGTGAACGCAGCATTCATTCTTGTAAGGCTCATTAATGAAGCATAAGCACATTTACAGGAAGACAAAAGTCTGCAAGGACTGGAAGACATGAAGTTAATTCCATGACAGACACTTGAAATTGTGCTGCTTGTTATCCTGCGGCAAAGTGAAACCCTGCCAAGCAGTCACAGCTCACTTTGGTGACTGCCAGCTCTTTAGCCGGGAAAAACATTGTTAGCAGACACACACACACACACACACACCTGGAGGCCCACCTGCAGCTGTGACACACTGAGTCGCTTCCATCCTCCGCCTTTTGTTCCTGGTGCAAGGAGGTCACTATTAAAACATCTTCTGCTCTTTCACTGGCAAATGTTGCTCACTGGGATACATAATATTCATGCTTCATGGGCATCACTGTGCCTCAAACACTTCTCAGATCATACCAAAAAAATACTGTAAAAGAATGACATGTTCATTTCATTTAACATACTTCAATTATCTTTTTTTTTTTTATTTGAAAATGCATGTTATTTGAACTAATAAGTAGGGATGTCCGATAATGGCTTTTTGCCGATATCCGATATGCCGATATTGTCCAACTCTTTAATTACCGATACTGATATCAACCGATACCGATATCAACCGATATATACAGTCGTGCAATTAACACATTATTATGCCTAATTTGGACAACCAGGTATGGTGAAGATAAGGTACTTTTGAAAAAAATGAATCAAATAAAATAAGATAAATAAATTACAAACATTTTCTTGAATAAAAAAGAAAGTAAAACAATATAAAAACAGTTACATAGAAACTAGTAAATAGTAAATTTGTAAAATTAACTGTTAAAGGTTAGTATTATTAGTGGAGCAGCAGCACGCACAATCATGTGTGCTTACGGACTGTATCCCTTGCAGACTGTATTCAATCAATCAATCAATCAATGTTTATTTATATAGCCCTAAATCACAAGTGTCTCAAAGGGCTGTACAAGCCACAACGACATCCTCGGTACAGAGCCCACATACGGGCAAGGAAAACTCACCCCAGTGGGACGTCAATGTGAATGACTATGAGAAACCTTGGAGAGGACCGCATATATGTATTGATATATATTGATATATAATGTAGGAAGCAGAATATTAATAACAGAAAGAAACAACCCTTTTGTGTGAATGAGTGTAAATGGGGGAGGGAGGTTTTTTTTGGGTTGGTGCACTAATTGTAAGTGTATCTTGTGTTTTTTATGTGGATTTAATAAAAATAAATAAATTTAAAAAAAACGATACTGATAATAAAAAAACCGATACCGATAATTTCCGATATTACATTTTAACGCATTTATCGGCCGATAATATCGGCAGACCGATATTATCGGACATCTCTAGTAATAATGTATGTGCATACTACCAAATTATCATAATATTTTAACCAAAAAATTGTATTTTTTATTTTTTAATAGATATTTGTTTTATTTCAGCATTTTTTTTAATTTTTAAAAACATGTATACATTTTTATATCTTGTTTCCAATTAAAATTTTCCTGCATTTTTACTAAATTGAAAACACATATATGTTTTGTACTGATACTGATCGGTTTTATATATATACATGGAATCAATAATACACACGTCTAAATATATGATATGTTTTATTAATTTAGGAAGACCAGTGAATAATGCTGTATAATAGACTGTATTTATGTTATTCACATGTGAATAATGCTGTATAATAGACTGTATTTATATTATTCACATGTGAATAATGCTGTATAATAGACTGTATTTATATTATTCACATGTGAATAATGCTGTATAATAGACTGTATTTATGTTATTCACATGTGAATAATGCTGTATAATAGAATGTATTTATATTATTCACATGTGAATAATGCTGTATAATAGACTGTATTTATATTATTCACATGTGAATAATTCTGTATAATAGACTGTATTTATATTATTCACATGTGAATAATGCTGCATAATAGACTGTATTTATGTTATTCACATGTGAATAATGCTGTATAATAGACTGTATTTATGTTATTCACATGTGAATAATTCTGTATAATAGACTGTATTTATATTATTCACATGTGAATAATGCTGTATAATAGACTGTATTTATGTTATTCACATGTGAATAATGCTGTATAATAGACTGTATTTATATTATTCACATGTGAATAATGCTGTATAATAGACTGTATTTATATTATTCACATGTGAATAATGCTGTATAATAGACTGTATTTATATTATTCACATGTGAATAATGCTGTATAATAGACTGTATTTATATTATTCACATGTGAATAATGCTGTATAATAGACTGTATTTATGTTATTCACATGGGAATAATGCTGTACAATAGACTGTATTTATGTTATTCACATGTAAATAATGCTGTATAGTAGACTGTATTTATATTATTCACATGTGAATAATGCTGTATAATAGACTGTATTTATATTATTCACATGTGAATAATGCTGTATAATAGACTGTATTTATATTATTCACATGTGAATAATGCTGTATAATAGAATGTATTTAAATGTGTGTGTGTGTGTGTGTGTGTGTGTGTGTGTGTGTGTGTGTGTGTGTGTGTGTGTGTGTGTGTGTGTGTGTGTGTGTGTGTGTTTTCTTGTATTCCTACCCTTCTTGAGACATGAAGAAGGAAAAGTATCTTCCATATGAGGTGTGAACAAGTGATGACATAAATCATGGTCCCAATAACATTGCATCTAATAGACAATGTCTCATTTGCACCCCTGCTGGTGACATCTATCAACATGAGGGTGGTCCCAAAAAAATTGACTGTCAACATATGAAATAACAAGTGCGTGTAAGAAATTGAAAGGCGCCCCCTTTGGCCAAAATTAATTAAAAAATGTTTAAATAAATATGTATATAGAGACATACTGTAATAACTTGAAGTAAATAATGAAGATTAAAAAAAAATTACAAACAAAAAATAAAAACTAAATAGTTTTTTACTAAAAGCTTACCTTTTTTATATTTGCATAGTATGTATATATTATTAATGTTGTAAATACACTTCTTTATATATCTAGAAAGGCTGGTCCTAAAGAGGGAGGCATTTTTCTCAGGTCTCAATAAGGTAACAAATACAAGAATATAGGTGTTTGTGTGTGTGTGTGTGTGTGTGTGTGTGTGTGTGTGTGTGTGTGTGTGTGTGTGTGTGTGTGTGTGTGTGTGTGTGTGTGTGTGTGTGTGTGTGTGTGTGTGTGTGTGTGTGTGTGTGTGTGTGTGTGTGTGTGTGTGTGTGTGTGTGTGTAAAGTAAATTATAAAAAAATAATAAATCCAAATAAAGAATATAATTTAGAAAGACTAGTCACAAAAAATATTAGGAGACAATTTACAATTTTGGAAGTTTAAAAAAAAAGGGAAAACATATTGATAGGTTCTAAATACTGTATATACATTAAATCAATAAAATAAATAAATCCAGATTATGAAAAAAAATTGTTTTAACAATTTAGTAAGTCAATTAAAAAAATATTAATGAAAAAATGCACAATATTTGGGAGTCTGTTCTTAAGTGATAAAAATCTTTTTTTTTAAATTTTTTATAATAATAAAACAAAAGAGAAACCAAATTAAATATCTGCATAGTTGGCTCGGCTTCATGTGCTAAGAGGCACTATTTCAAATACCAATCGAAGAACACTTTTATAACCACACAGTCTCCACTTTGATGGAGCTCTTGTGTTCTCTTATGTTGCCCTCAGTCTCCTCTTGGATAAACGCGTCTCCATAATGTTCCCAAAGTACATGCAGGTTGACCTAAAGCAGCGGAACAGAGTTGTTAGCTTTCATGCCAGCATGAGCTACTTTGATGGCTAAATGAAACTCGCACACACTCCCAGATGAAAAGCAAGCGGAGGTCATTTCTCCTGGCATTTACAGAAGTTCACGTGATGACGTCATGGCGTCACAGCGCGTTTCTCTCGGGGGAGCTTCAAGTCGGGAGAATGATGAGAGAGTGATGAGGAAGGTGGTGTTTGAGTGAGGACACAAGGTGGAGGTCACAAAGTGTCATTTGACACGTTGCACCCGAGTGACGGCGCCTGCTGACATCTCACTTCTGGACCACATGAGGCCTGTCGGAGTGCAGATAAATGTTGCCCAGTGCGCTTCTTTAACCACAACTAGTGTCCCAAGTGGGAGTCTTGACAAGTTGAGGCGAGGGCGTTATCAGATTCTACTTTACAATTTACCTTCTCCCTTTTCTGTCCGCTTGGATTTGTTGTCACCAAACGTTCTCAGCGGAAGAATGTCAACTGAAAGGTTAGCTGCAAGAAGAAGTGTGTGATGATAAACACAATATTCACTTAATGACTGCCTGGCATTGAGGCTTCAGAGCCACACTTGGTCTGCAGGCCGGCTACTTTTCAATGTACCAAGTGGAGGGGGTCATTCAGCACATACACAATGTTGACATCTATAGTTATATTTTGATAAACAATCATAAATTAATATTTCAGCACGTACACAATGTTGACATCTATAGTTATTTTTTGATAAACAATCATAAATGAATCTGTCAGCACGTACACAATGTTGACATCTATAGTTATATTTTGATAAACAATCATAAATGAATCTTTCAGCACGTACACAATGTTGACATCTATAGTTATATTTTGATAAACAATTATAAATGAATCTGTCAGCACGTACACAATGTTGACATCTATAGTTATATTTGGATAAACAATCATAAATTAATCTTTCAGCACATACACGATGTTGACATCTATAGTTATATTTTGATAAACAATCATAAATGAATCTTTCAGCACGTACACAATGTTGACATCTATAGTTATATTTTGATAAACAATCATAAATGAATCTTTCAGCACGTACACAATGTTGACATCTATAGTTATATTTTGATAAACAATCATGAATGAATATTTCAGCACATACACAATGTTGACATCTATAGTTATATTTTGATAAACAATCATAAATGAATCTTTCAGCACGTACACAATGTTGACATCTATAGTTATATTTGGATAAACAATCATAAATGAATCTTTCAGCACGTACACAATGTTGAAATCTATAGTTATATTTTAATAAACAATCATAAATGAATCTTTCAGCACGTACACAATGTTGACATCTATAGTTATATTTTGATAAACAATCATAAATGAATCTTTCAGCACGTACACAATGTTGACATCTATAGTTATATTTTGATAAACAATCATAAATGAATCTTTCAGCACGTACACAATGTTGACATCTATAGTTATATTTTGAGAAACAATCATGAATGAATATTTCAGCACATACACACTGTTGACATCTGTAGTTATATTTTGATAAACAATCATAAATGAATCTTTCAGCACGTACACAATGTTGACATCTATAGTTATATTTTGATAAACAATCATAAATGAATCTTACAGCACGTACACAATGTTGACATCTATAGTTATATTTTGATAAACAATCATAAATGAATCTTTCAGCACATACACAATGTTGACATCTATAGTTATTTTTTGATAAACAATCATAAATGAATCTTTCAGCACGTACACAATGTTGACATCTATAGTTATATTTTGATAAACAATCATAAATGAATCTGTCAGCACGTACACAATGTTGACATCTATAGTTATATTTTGATAAACAATCATAAAGGAATATTTCAGCACGTACACAATGTTGACATCTATAGTTATATTTTGATAAACAATCATAAATGAATCTTTCAGCACAAACACAATGTTGACATCTATAGTTATATTTTGATAAACAATCATAAATTAATCTTTCAGCACGTACACAATGTTGACATCTATAGTTATATTTTGATAAACAATCATAAATAAATCTTTCAGCACGTACACAATGTTGACATCTATAGTTATATTTTGATAAACAATCATAAATTAATCTTTCAGCACGTACACAATGTTGACATCTATAGTTATATTTTGATAAACAATCATAAATTAATCTTTCAGCACATACACAATGTTGACATCTATAGTTATATTTTGATAAACAATCATATATTAATCTCTCAGCACATACACAATGTTGACATCTATAGTTATATTTTGATAAACAATCATAAATGAATCTTTCAGCACATACACAATGTTGACATCTATAGTTATATTTTGATAAACAATCATAAATGAATCTTTAAGCACATACACAATGTTGACATCTATAGTTATATTTTAAAAAACAATCATGAATGAATCTTTCAGCACATACACAATGTTGACATCTATAGTTTATATTTTGATAAACAATCATAAATGAATCTTACAGCACATACACAATAATGACATCTATAGTTATGTTTTGATAAACAATCATAAATGAATCTTTCTGCACGTACACAATGTTGACATTTATAGTTATATTTTGATAAACAATCATAAATGAATCTTTCAGCACATACACAATGTTGACATCTATAGTTATATTTTGATAAACAATCATAAATGAATCTTTCAGCACATACACAATGTTGACATCTATAGTTATATTTTGATAAACAATCATAAATTAATCTTTCAGCACATACACAATGTTGACATCTATAGTTATATTTTGATAAACAATCATAAATGAATCTTTCAGCACATACACAATGTTGACATCTATAGTTATATTTTGATAAACAATCATAAATGAATCTTTCAGCACGTACACAATGTTGACATCTATAGTTATATTTTGATAAACAATCATAAATGAATCTTTCAGCACGTACACAATGTTGACATCTATAGTTATATTTTGATAAACAATCATAAAGGAATATTTCAGCACGTACACAATGTTGACATCTATAGTTATATTTTGATAAACAATCATAAATGAATCTTTCAGCACATACACAATGTTGACATCTATAGTTATATTTTGATAAACAATCATAAATGAATCTTTCAGCACATACACAATGTTGACATCTATAGTTATATTTTGATAAACAATCCTAAATGAATATTTCAGCACATACACAATGTTGACATCTATAGTTATATTTTGATAAACAATCATAAATGAATCTTTCAGCACATACACAATGTTGACATCCATAGTTATATTTTGATAAACAATCATAAATGAATATTTCAGCACATACACAATGTTGACATCTATAGTTATATTTTGATAAACAATCATAAATGAATCTTTCAGCACGTACACAATGTTGACATCTATAGTTATATTTTGATAAACAATCATAAATGAATCTTTCAGCACGTACAATATGTTGACATCTATAGTTATATTTTGATAAACAATAATAAAGGAATATTTCAGCACGTACACAATGTTGACATCTATAGTTATATTTTGATAAACAATCATAAATGAATCTTTCAGCACGTACACAATGTTGACATCTATAGTTTATATTTTGATAAACAATCATAAATGAATCTTACAGCACGTACACAATAATGACATCTATAGTTATGTTTTGATAAACAATCATAAATGAATCTTTCTGCACGTACACAATGTTGACATCTATAGTTATATTTTGATAAACAATCATAAATGAATCTTTCAGCACGTACACAATGTTGACATCTATAGTTATATTTTGATAAACAATCATAAAGGAATATTTCAGCACGTACACAATGTTGACATCTATAGTTATATTTTGATAAACAATCATAAATGAATCTTTCAGCACGTACACAATGTTGACATCTATATTTATATTTTGATAAACAATCATAAATGAATCTTTCAGCACATACACAATGTTGACATCTATAGTTTATATTTTGATAAACAATCATAAATGAATCTTACAGCACGTACACAATAATGACATCTATAGTTATGTTTTGATAAACAATCATAAATGAATCTTTCTGCGCGTACACAATGTTGACATCTATAGTTATATTTTGGTAAACAATCATAAATGAATCTTTCAGCACGTACACAATGTTGACATCTATAGTTATATTTTGACAAACAATCATAAATGAATCTTTCAGCACGTACACAATGGTGACATCTATAGTTATATTTTGATAAACAATCATAAATGAATCTTTCAGCACGTACACAATGTTGACATCTATAGTTATATTTTGATAAACAATCATAAATGAATCTTTCAGCACGTACACAATGTTGACATCTATAGTTATATTTTGATAAACAATCATAAATGAATCTGTCAGCACGTACACAATGTTGACATCTATAGTTATATTTTGATAAACAATCATAAATGAATATTTCAGCACATACACAATGTTGACATCTATAGTTATATTTTGATAAACAATCATAAATGAATCTTTCAGCACGTACACAATGTTGACATCTATAGTTATATTTTGATAAACAATCATAAATGAATATTTCAGCACGTACACAATGTTGACATCTATAGTTATATTTGGATAAACAATCATAAATGAATCTTTCAGCACGTACACAATGTTGACATCTATAGTTATATTTTGATAAACAATCATAAATGAATCTTTCAGCACGTACACAATGTTGACATCTATAGTTATATTTTGATAAACAATTATAAATGAATCTGTCAGCACATACCCAATGTTGACATCTATAGTTATATTTTGATAAACAATCATAAATGAATCATTCAGCACATACACAATGTTGACATCGATAGTTATATTTTGATAAACAATCTTAAATGAATCTTTCAGCACGTACACAATGTTGACATCTATAGTTTTATGTTGGTAACGGCGAGGAAAAACCCGCTACTCGTAAGCGGCGTGTGCAACAACAACAACAACAACAAACATGGCAGTAGACACAAAGTTAAATCATGAAATGCAACATTAGCCGAGCAAAAACGATACATATTTATCTGGGAGATTCTTGATACCAATGTACTTGACCCAGTTACTTACAAAGACGTTGTAGACCTCCATGTTTTTCCAGGTTTTATCTGTTTTGTGGTGTAGAATGTTGTCCGTAGCACAATAGTTTGATATGTCTGACAACGTATAATCCTAGATATCAATCAATCAATGTCAATCAATGTTTATTTATACAGCCCTAAATCACAAGTGTCTCAAAGGGCTGTACAAGCCACAACGACATCCTCGGTACAGAGCCCACATACCAGATATCACTCAACAAATCTTTTTTTTGATAAAGTATAGAGATCTATTATTCCATTACATAGTTTGATGTTTTGCTCATATCTGAGTTTATTGATAAGACCTAGGCCCCTTGTGTAAGTTTTCTGCACAGTCACCATATTGGTTTGGTGAATCAGCACTTTCACTTCCGTTCAAAAGTCCCGTGACGGAACGTAACCTGCAGACGCAAACTCAATTAATACCAATCCCCGCACGCCAACTGTCTAATAAAACTTGTTTGTTTCTTGTGTAGACCAAACGTGTAACTATATATCAACTATTTATTGATCAACCACACAAGTGTTGCAAATCACACCTACTTCCTGTTCCCGTCTACAGCGCTAAGCCTTCTGGGTAATTTAGTATACAAACATTTACTAGTTGACATGTAGTTATATATTTAACATATATTTATCCAGTGTAAGACAATTAAGAACATATTTTCCTTTGCAATGCTGACCTAGCAAAGAGGCAGCATTTACATGTAAGAGAGGTTGAAGTGTGATGATAATGTCTCATTTACCAACGAAAATGAGCGCTACGGATCACTCAAGATTCAAGATGCTTTATTGTTGTCCATTCTTAACATGTACAAGACACATAAGAACTGAAATTTAATTTTCGGCACAGTCCCACTAAGAGCAGAGATACGTTACAAGGGGGACAAGACGGGACTGCCAACGGATCAGCCACTTACGGCGCTCCTTAAAAAAGGTGGGAAAAAGGTGACATTGGGAAAGGGGGAAGAGTAAAAAAAAAATCAGTCTAAGGCTGGACCCTCAGGAGGGGTCCAGACTGAGTCCGAGGAAAAAACCTCACATAGCATGGCACACATAAACATGATACATGTAATCACAACAACTCGCAACAGAGGGGGGGGGGGGGGGATTTGGGACCCTGGAGGCCGGCTGCCGCTATAAAGCGCTACTCAGCCGTCCACAACCCCGAAGAGGAATTAAGCAGTGGTGAAGGCGTTGATTGGGGGAGGGGCGGGTGCGTGCATGTATGCCCAATTAACTTGGGGGAGATGTTGAAATGTTTTTGTGGACTGGGGCCGATCTCAAAGTTCGACACCAGGTGTTATTGACAAAAAGGAAGGTCAAAAGCGTCCATCGTTGAGGAGTCCTCGGGGGAGTTCTTCAGAACAGCCTGTTCCTGATAGCATCAAGGCCATTCGAGGGAGTCAAATCGTAGATTAGGATGTTTTTTTCTTCGAGCAGTCAAAACAATGACATTCCTGCTCTGTGTGTCCGTGCTGGATCTCTCAAATTCAATTTAATTCTTCCTTCTCAGCAAGCTTCTCCAAGATGAGTTCCATTTTGCGATTCAAATCAGAAATCGCCCCAGTCTGTGTTCCCACAGCCCGACCCAATCCTTCCATTGCGACGAACAGCCGTTGGGCTCCTTGAGTGGCTGCCATCGTCTTCCGAATTTGACGATACACCAGAGCAAAGCCCAGCCCAGTCAGCAGGTGCCCCTACGGTTCCAAATAGGTAGATGTCTTCCACGTCCTCGATGGAAAGGACTGAGAGGCACATGATTCTCCATTTATCCCAGGAGTCTCTCACGTACCCCGCAGCTATGGTTCCATCAGGGCAGCCAGGCTCCCCCGAACCTCTTTTCCTTGTCGAAAATACTTTGTCAATTGCGTCGAGAGTCCAGCTGATCATATCCATGTTTGATGTTTAGATTTGAGGACAGCGCAAAGAAAGAGGCTTCAAAAAAGTTCAGACAAGACAAGGACACAAGAAAGCAAGCAGCGTTCAACCCTTTTTCCATTACGCATGCACCTCCTGGTACCCTAGCACCTCCAAAACCCTCAAATCTAAACTCCAAACATCTCAGAACAAGCTAGTCAGGTTACTTCTAGACCTCCACCCCAGATCCCACCTCACTCCTACCCACTTCTCCAAAGTGGGCTGGCTCAAGGTGGAGGACAGAGTTAAACAACTTGCACTGAGCCTAGTCTATAAAATCCACTACACCTCCCTGATACCGAAGTACATGTCAAACTACTTCCTTAACGTAAATGACCGCCATAACCACAACACCAGGGGGAGCTCCACTAACCACGTTAAACCCAGATTCCCAACTAACAAAGGTCTTAACTCATTCCCTTTCTATGCCACATCAATGTGGAATGCACTCCCAACAGGTGTAAAAGAAAGGGCATCTCTATCCTCCTTCAAAACCACACTAAACTAACACCCTCCCCGGATTGCTAATAATCAAATGTAAACAATCAAATGCAGATACTTTTTCTTATGCCTTCTGATCTCTCTCTCTCTCTCTCTCTCTCTCTCTCTCTCTCTCTCTCTCTCTCCACTACTTGCTGTCCATATCCTACCCCCCCCCCCCCCCCCCTCCACACCCCTGATTGTAAATAATGTAAATAATTCAATGTGATTATCTTGTGTGATGACTGTATTATGATGATAGTATATATCTGTATCATGAATCAATTTAAGTGGACCCCGACTTAAAGAAGTTGAAAAACTTATTCGGGTGTTGCCATTTAGTGGTCAATTGTACGGAATATGTACTTCACTGTGCAACCTACTAATAAAAGTCTCAATCAATCAATCAAAAGGGAGCGGAGAAAAATGCGACCGCCCTCACCAAGAGGCAAGACAGAAAAATGGCACTCGCAACAGTTCACAAATGTTCTCAACGTGCGGGTGAACATAAATGAATGTTTAAGACGGACAAAGACTTTTCAAGTGTAAAACATACAAAGAGAATGTCTGCAACTGCTGGACGACAATACGGAAGACTTTGGTGGTCTTTCTTTCTGCAATTATGATTAATTATTACTTTTATTAGCTCTAGTTAATTAAAACAGCATTCTGAGTATGTGCCATTGCTGCCATTTAGTGTCTACTTTTGAGTCTGTGTGCTATAAAACGCGTAAAACATCAATACAGTATTTCATTTTGTGTTGCAATCCTGTGCTGTTTTGGTTAAGTTTACACTTAAAGCATTGATAATAGGGATGTCCGATAATGGCTTTTTGCCGATATCCGATATTCCGATATTGTCCAACTCTTTAATTACCGATACCGATATCAACCGATTTATGCAGTCGTGGAATTAACACATTATTATGCCTAATTTGGACAACCATGTATGGTGAAGATAAGGTACTTTTAAAAAAAAAAAAAAAAATAAGATAACTAAATTAAAAACATTTTCTTGAATAAAAAAGAAAGTAAAACAATATAAAAACAGTTACATAGAAACTAGTAATGAATGAAAATGAGTAAAATTAACTGTTAAAGGTTAGTACTATTAGTGGAGCAGCAGCACGCACAATCATGTGTGCTTACGGACTGTATCCCTTGCAGACTGTATTGATATATATTGATATATAATGTAGGAACCAGAATATAGATAACAGAAAGAAATGGGGGGAGGGAGGTTTTTTGGGTTGGTGCACTAATTGTAAGTGTATCTTGTGTTTTTTATGTTGATTTAATAAAAAATAAAAAAACGATACAGATAATAAAAAAAACGATACTGATAATTTCCGATATTACATTTTAACGCATTTATCGGCGATATTATCGGACATCCCTAATTGATAACAAATTCATAGTCACGATTTTATATTTGCCGCAATTTCTGAAGAAATACCGTGAATTTATATTTTAGGAGGCAAAAAGAATTTTTTTTAAATGGGCGGCAAACTCCTGGAGGGTGAGAAATGTGAAGGAGTGCGTAGCAGAGAGTGAGGATTGGTGATCAGACCGTGCAGAGGTATTTAGTGGAGTGCAATCTAGTTTGTGGAGCTGTATAGTCTGTCAGACTGCTGCCCACATCCTTCACAGTCCACGGCTCGTCAAGAAGACTGACAGATGCCGCACAGGGAATTTGGCCGCGTCGAAAAAATAAAGGGTGGGTAAGTCGGCACCAGCAAAAGTTTCTATTAACGTCCATAGGTGAGCTTCCTGCACAGGAAGTAGCTCTCCGTGTTGCGCAATCAGCGTCTCCATAGGTGAAATGTGACTTTCACTTCTTCTTCTTGTGTGGCGTGAGGTGGCACCATTTGTACTCGGCAGGCCCGGCCCTAACCAATCTGGCGCCCTAGGCAAGATTTTAGGTGGGGCCCCCCCACATCGGCAGTGAAGTGTATATACTCACAAGAAACCGAATAGCTTTGTCTTTGACCTTTTTTTTTCACTTAAAGAAAGCAAATTAACAATCAGAATAGTTAACAAGATAAAAAAAAAATATGGATAAATAAATGAATACAAAAAATAAAAAATGAATATATGAAATACAATATTTTTTACATACATAAACACAAAATAAAACGTGTCAACAAGTTGCATAAAATAAATTAAAAATACAATATAAATAAGGCACTGCACAAAACAAGATATCAAACCAGTATGACTTTAACAACTATATTACAAAAAAAGGGGATCCTACAGAGTTCTCTATTTGTGCTTTTTAATATTGCATTAACTAGAATGACTTACAAATTACTGTACACCAGGGAGTACTGTAATTACCTAACGTTACATTATTATTTTCCATAACAATTTAGCCCCCTCCACAATATTAACCCGACGTTAAAACAGAACTAGCTATTTATTGATTAGCAATTGCCGAATCATGTAACATTAGCTTAATGCTAAAAAGACAGGTTACTATCACATTCTGTAACAGACAAATAATTTCATGTAGGCTAACGCTACCTCCCTGCTACCTCTGTCTTTTTCTCGTTTCTCCTCTTCTTTTCTTCCCTGGGCACATGACAGTTTTGGCCGTTTTGACATCTTGTGTTGATTTTTTTTTATGTGGTGACGTCCAAAAAGAGTCATGATACGGGAAGGGAGGGGGCGTAATGTTGTAACAAATAATATTTCTATTAAATAGGCTTTACTTTGCATTTTAATTAACGTGGGATTATTTTATGTATTTAGAAATAATAGTACCAGCTTTTCTTTTTTTTTTTTTTCTTTTTTTTTTTTTTTCCTCCAACATTTGTGGCACTGGCGTGGCGCCCCCTTATGGACGGCGCCCTTAGCATTTGCCTATATGGCCTATGCCACGGGCCGGCCCTGGTACTCGGCACTCTGGCAAGGAAATGATTGCAAGACAAGGAGCATCACAGAAGTGCGTCACAAACTGGCCTTTTGTGGCAGGCAAAATGCTGTTTTTGGCCTTTCTTTGTTGTTGTGTTTTCCAGTGAACAGTTAGAGAAGTGAAATGCTGTACTGACAATTTTCAAGCATGAAAGCCACAATCTCCTCCTTTATTGTACTTGATAGTCCCCCACGCCTCTGCAGCCTCTGTCTGCACACATGCTTGCTTCCCAGAGGCCAATTTGTGTTGAAGTGGTCAAATGTTGCAATATGCACAACAAGCACTTGGCTGGAGGACATACTCTTCATCCTGGGAACATGTGAGCATATTCAATATTTCACTTTTACAACATCTGTTTTTTTATTTCATGTTTTATTTGAAAATACATATATTATTTTGAAAGTCCTTAAATATGTACATTTTCAACTAATCAGTGTTAATGTACATCAATACAACAAAATTATTGTAAGATTTTTACCAAAAGTTTAATTTTTTTAATAAATATATTGTTATATTTGTTTTTTGGGGAAACAAATCATAAATTGTTATACCTTTTTTGTCTGTACTTAAATGTATAATACACTGTATTTATATTATTCACATGTGAATAATGCTGTATAATAGACTGTATTTATATTATTCACATGTGAATAATGCTGTATAACAGACTGTATTTATATTATTCACCTGTGAATAATTCTGTATAACAGACTGTATTTATATTATTCACCTGTGAATAATTCTGTATAATAGACTGTATTTATATTATTCACCTGTGAATAATGCTGTATAATAGACTGTATTTATATTATTCACATGTGAATAATGCTGTATAATAGACTGTATTTATATTATTCACATGTGAATAATGCTGTATAATTGACTGTATTTATATTATTCACCTGTGAATAATGCTGTATAATAGACTGCAGTTATATTATTCACATGTGAATAATGCTGTATAATAGACTGTATTTATATTATTCACATGTGAATAATGCTGTATAATAGACTGTATTTATATTATTCACATGTGAATAATGCTGTATAATAGACTGTATTTATATTATTCACATGTGAATAATGCTGTATAATAGACTGTGCATTTTTACTCAATTGAAAATGCACGGATTTTATGTACTGATACTGACCCGTTAAAAATATATCCATAAAATCAAAAATACAAATATCCAAATGAACGACATGTTTTAACAATTTAGCAAGACTAGAGAAAAAATATCAGTAGAACATGTAAATTGGAAAATAAAATGGAAAAACTGATCAGTTTTTAATATATTTTGTTTACGCCACATTATGAATTAATATTTGAAGTCAATTATAACATTTGATACATCCAGCAAAAAAATATTTTAGCAGTTTAGGGAGGCTATTCACAAAAAAAATGATATAGTAGAAAATGTACATGTTTGGAAGCTATATAAATAAATAAATCCAAATGAAATAAATTGTTTGAACAATTTAGTAAAAATATTGAAAAAAATAATACAAAATACACATTTGGGAGTTTTTTTGGTAGATAAACGGGAGATAAAAATCCAATTCTAACATTTTTATAATAATAATAAAACATAAGAGCAACAAAATAAATATTTGCAGAGTTGGCTTGGTACTTACTACTGACAGTTTCAGGTATTAAAAGGTATTATTTCAAACCCAGGTATTGTTATATTGTTTTATTTACATATCTATTTTCTGGTTTAAAAAAAAAAAAAATCATACATTTTTATACCTTTTTAATCTTTACATTTTAATTTTTTGGGCATTTTTACTAAATTGAAAA
>NC_084750.1:10132460-10149960 GCF_033978785.1 Entelurus aequoreus | reverse complement strand
CTCTGCAGTCCTGTCTCTTCATCCGCATCTCCTCCAGTCTCTCCAAACTCTGCAGTCCTGTCTCTTCATCCCCATCTCCTCCAGTCTCTCCAAACTCTGCAATCCTGTCTCTTCATCCGCATCTCCTCCAGTCTCTCCAAACTCTGCAGCCTTGTCTCTTCATCCGCATCTCCTCCAGTGTCTCCAAACTCTGCAGCCTTGTCTCTTCATCCGCATCTCCTCCAGTCTCCCCAAACTCTGCAGTCCTGTCTCTTCATCCACATCTCCTCCAGTCTCTCCAAACTCTGCAGTCCTGTCTCTTCATCCGCATCTCCTCCAGTCTCTCCAAACTCTGCAGTCCTGTCTCTTCATCCACATCTCCTCCAGTCTCTCCAAACTCCGCAGTCCTGTCTCTTCATCCACATCTCCTCCAGTCTCTCCAAACTCTGCAGTCCTTTCTCTTCATCCGCATCTCCTCCAGTCTCTCCAAACTCTGCAGTCCTGTCTCTTCATACGCATCTCCTCCAGTCTCTCCAAACTCTGCAGCCTTGTCTCTTCATCCACATCTCCTCCAGTCTCTCCAAACTCTGCAGTCCTGTCTCTTCATCCACATCTCCTCCAGTCTCTCCAAACTCTGCAGTCCTGTCTCTTCATCCACATCTCCTCCAGTCTCTCCAAACTCTGCAGTCCTGTCTCTTCATCCACATCTCCTCCAGTCTCTCCAAACTCTGCAGTCCTGTCTCTTCCTCCCCATCTCCTCCAGTCTCTCCAAACTCTGCAGTCCTGTCTCTTCATCCGCATCTCCTCCAGTCTCTCCAAACTCTGCAGTCCTGTCTCTTCATCCGCATCTCCTCCAGTCTCTCCAAACTCCGCAGTCCTGTCTCTTCCTCCCCATCTCCTCCAGTCTCTCCAAACTCTGCAGTCCTGTCTCTTCATCCACATCTCCTCCAGTCTCTCCAACCTCTGCAGTCCTGTCTCTTCATCCACATCTCCTCCAGTCTCTCCAAACTCTGCAGTCCTGTCTCTTCATCCGCATCTCCTCCAGTCTCTCCAAACTCTGCAGTCCTGTCTCTTCATCCACATCTCCTCCGGTCTCTCCAACCTCTGCAGTCCTGTCTCTTCATCCGCATCTCCTCCAGTCTCTCCAAACTCTGCAGTCCTGTCTCTTCATCCACATCTCCTCCAGTCTCTCCAAAAGGACTCTGGTGTGGCAGAGACCCAGCGGCTGGTCTCCCTGGCCAAAAGGCTCCCGAGACGCAGATCCAGAAGTCCACAAAAAAGCACTGCAGATGTCAGGACAGTTGCATCTTGGGAAAAATAAATAAAAATGACAAAAATTCCTGCCTAGTGTTGAGTTGTTACTTTTCAAAAGTCCATATTGCCACCTAAATGATTCCTTTGTGATGTCATGGCCAACAATCCTAATCATCCTTATTTGTGTTTTCCAGCTCGGACGACTATTATGAATACGGACACAGCGCAGAGTCGTACGAGTCGTATGGTAAGTTCTCAACGACCACAATCATTGGGCCAAGTTCATGTTACACGCTAGGACGTGGCCTGACACATGAAACGTGACACTATCCACTTTAGCCGCCATTTTAAAATGTTTTTTTTTTGTGGCAAGACCAACTTTGCTATGTCGAGTGGCACCTTCCATCATTTTCGGCAGGACTGCATTGCAAAATGATTAACACCCTCCTTCCTCTCACGCGAGATCCTCCCAGGAGTGGGGCCATATGACTCTCAATCTCACAGCACATACCTACTAAGTGTAATTATTCAAATATATTATTGTCGTCCTCAATCTCATTCAAGGAAATGTGCTTTTATACATTATTGATACATTTAATATTCAATTACAATTTTAACTAGTTCTGGTAAAAGTTGATTTTCAAGACAAAAAATGATTTTCAAGGTAAAAGTTGATTTTCAAGACAAAAAATGATTTTCAAGGTAAAAGTTGATTTTCAAGACAAAAAAGGATTTTCAAGGTAAAAGTTGATTTTCAAGACAAAAAATGATTTTCAAGGTAAAAGTTGATTTTCAAGACAAAAAAATGATTTTCAAGTTGAGTTTCAAGGTAAAAGTTGATTTTCGAGACAAAAACTTATTTTCAAGGAAAAAAAATATTTTCAAGGTAAAAGTTGATTTTCAAGACAAAAAATGATTTTCATGGAATAAAATTATTTTCAAGGTAAAAGTTGATTTTCAAGAAAAAAATAGATTTTCCAGGAAAAAATAGATTTTCAAGGTAAAAGTTGATTTTCAAGAGAAAAAATGATTTTCAAGGAAAAAATTGATTTTCAAGGTTAAAGTTTATTTTCAAGAGAAAAAATGATTTTCAAGGAAAATATTGATTTTCAAGGTAAAAGTTGATTTTCAAGACAAAAAATTATTTTTAAGGAAAAAATTTATTTTCAGGATAAAAGTTGATTTTCAAGACAAAAAATTATTTTCATGGAATAAATTTATTTTCAAGGTAAAAGTTGATTTTCAAGGAAAAAATATATTTTCAAGGAAAAAATAGATTTTCAAGGTAAAAGTTGATTTTCAAGAGAAAAAATGATTTTCAAGGAAAAAATTGATTTTCAAGGTTAAAGTTTATTTTCAAGAGAAAAAATGATTTTCAAGGAAAATATTGATTTTCAAGGTAAAAGTTGATTTTCAAGACAAAAAAATTATTTTTAAGGAAAAAATTTATTTTCAAGATAAAAGTTGATTTTCAAGACAAAAAATGATTTTCAAGGAAAAAATTGATTTTCAAGGAAAAAATTGATTTTCAAGGCAAACGTTGATTTTCAAGACAAAAAATTATTTTCAAGACAAAAAATTATTTTCAAAATAAAAGTAGATTTTCATGACAAAAAATTATTTTCAAGCTAAAAGTTGATTTTCAAGACAAAAAATGATTTTCAAGGAAAAAATTGATTTTCAGGGTAAAAGTTGATTTTCAAGACAAAAAATGATTTTCAAGAGAAAAAATGATTTTCAAGGAAAATATTGATTTTCAAGGTAAAAGTTGATTTTCAAGACAAAACATTATTTTTAAGGAAAAAATTGATTTTCAAGATAAAAGTTGATTTTCAAGACAAATATTTCAAGAGAAATAAGGATTTTTTGATTAATTTTTAAATGATTAATTTTTTGTCTTGAAAATAATTTTTTGTCTTGAAAATCAACTTTTATCTTGAAAATAAATGTTTTCCTTAAAAATAATTTTTTGTCTTGAAAATCAACTTTTATCTTGAAAATCAATTTTTTCCTTCAAAATAATTTTTTGTCTTGAAAATCAACTTTTACCTTGAAAATCAACTTTTACCTTGAAAATAATTTTTTGTCTTGAAAATCAACTTTTATTTTGAAAATAATTTTTTGTCTTGAAAATAAGTTTGTCTTGAAAATAAGTTTTTCTCTTGAAAATCAACTTTTACCTTGAAAATAAAAATTTTTCCTTGAAAATCATTTTTTGTCTTGAAAATCAACTTTTATCTTGAAAATCAATTTTTTCCTTCAAAATAATTTTTTGTCTTGAAAATCAACTTTTACCTTGAAAATCAACTTTTACCTTGAAAATAATTTTTTGTCTTGAAAATCAACTTTTATTTTGAAAATAATTTTTTGTCTTGAAAATAAGTTTGTCTTGAAAATAAGTTTTTGTCTTGAAAATCAACTTTTACCTTGAAAATCAATTTTTTCCTTGAAAATAATTTTTTGTCTTGAAAATCAACTTTTATCTTGAAAATCAATTTTTTCCTTGAAAATAATTTTTTGTCTTGAAAATCAACTTTTACCTTGAAAATCAACTTTTACCTTGAAAATCATTTTTTGTCTTGAAAATCAACTTTTATTTTGAAAATAATTTTTTGTCTTGAAAATCATTTTTTGTCTTGAAAATCATTTTTTGTCTTGAAAATCAACTTTTACCTTGAAAATCTATTTTTTTCCTTAAAAATAATTTTTTGTCTTGAAAATCAACTTTACCTTGAAAATTAATATTTTCCTTGAAAATCATTTTTTCTCTTGAAAATCAACTTTTATTTTGAAAATCATTTTTTGTCTTGAAAATAAGTTTTTGTCTTGAAAATAAGCTTTTGTCTTGAAAATCAACTTCCATCCATCCATCCATTTCCTACCGCGTATTCCCTTCGGGGTGCGGGGGGGCACTGGAGCCTATCTCACCTACAATCGGGCGGAAGGCGGTGTACACCCTGCGACTTATACTCTGGTGTGACTTATACTCCGAAAAATACGGTATGTTTTAGCATAACCAGTTGATAGTGGCACAGGTAAAAAGGTAGAATGAAAAGTAAGGGCTGGAACACAGGAGAGGAAAAGTGAGGGAAGTTTGAAGACGGGACAAAAGTTTTCATTGTTGGCGACACAAGCAGAAGGTGATGTCATGTGACCTCTAACCTCATTACCAAGCTTCAGGAGGTAAGCAGCACTTTAACACGGTTGTGCTCCCTCAGGTGGAGAGGACTGGTCCAAGGGTCGTGGGAAGGCTGTGTCAGCGAGGACGAGCAAAGGAGCGTTCAGAGAGCAGCCGTACTCCCGCTACTGATCACTGGCCAAGTAATGCACTTTTCTACGCAGCTTTTTGGATCTCCAAGCTGCTAAATCGTCATAGAAGGACTTGGAATGTTGACATGAAAGTGCATCACCACAACAACAACTTGCTCTTTTACCAGAATAAAGTTGGAATTTGACACTAAAGTTGGAATCCAAAAAGTTGCATCGCTTTAACGACCACAAGATTATTTTTTCCTCCTTAACCGCGCTGAAATATTCATTACAATGACCATTAATTACAATGACCATTAATTACAATGACCATTAATTACAATAACCATTAATTACAATGACCATTAATTATGAGCATTTCTTTTCACATAGCATCTTTTCCTCTCACCACCTTTTTTCTCATTCTCTTTGGGAGGATTTTTAGCCTAAAATTCCAACTTTTTCACCAATTGAACTGCAACTTTAAACTAAAACTTAGACTTTTTTCTCCAAAAATGTAAACATTCTCTTAAAATGATGTCAAGAGTACTTGGTACATTTTTTACTTATTCTCGTTACAAATTTCTGACATAATTTACACTAAAACAAGGACAATTCTATTATTAAATGTTGATTATTTCAATATCACTACTTAATTTTTTTGAGTTTTTTATTCTTCACTTTCATAAAGTCACTTTATTCTGCTATCATTAGGACGTGTTTGCCAATTACCAACATTTACTTGGGTCAAAGTCAAAATGATACATTTTTCTCTTTAAGTAAAATATATATGTATTTTTTTCACTTAAAATTCTGACTATTATATCTTTTTTTTTTCCTAATGAAATTTCAACTTAATTGTCTTTTTATCATAAAATTCCGACTTTTACAACTTTTTCCCCATTGAACCTCAACTTTACTGTCAGCATACAATTGTGACTTTTTTCTCGTAAATTGTAAAGATTTTTCGAGTACAAAAGCTTCTCTTAAGATGATGTCAATAGTACATGATACATTTTTACTTATTCTCATTATGTTACATTTTTGCCATTTCTGAAATTATTCACACTAAAACAATTGTTGTACTGTTTTATTAAATGTTGATTATTTTAATATCAGTACTTAATAATTTTTTGACTTTTTTATTCTTCCCTTTCATAAAGTCACTTTATTCTGCTATCATTAGGACTTTTTTGTCAATTAACAACATTTATTTGGGTCAAAATTATCAATTTTTCTTTTTAAGTTAAAAATGTATGTATTTTTTTCACTTAAAATTCCAACTATAATATTAACCATCTTTTTTTTCCTAATGAAATTTCAACTTAATTCTCATAGTGCGGATTTTTACCGTAAAATTTTCCGACTTTTTCCCCATTGAACTGCAACTTGACTCTAAGAATATACTCGCACTAAAACTGTTGAGACTTTTTTCTCCAAAAATTAAAAAAATTTTCCTCTCTTAAAATGATGTCAATAGTACTTGATACATTTTTACTTATTCTTGTTAGAAATTTCTGAAATAATTTACACTAAAACAAGGACAATTCTTGTACGACTTTTTTTTATTAGATTTTGATTAATTTAATATCACTTCTTCATTTTTTTCCCTCTTATTTTTTACTTTCATAAAGTCACTTTTTTCTGGTATCATTAGGACTTTTTTGTCAATTACCAAAATCATATACTTGGGTAAAAGTCAAAATGATACATTTTTAAATTAAGTTAAAAATATATGTATTTTTTTCACTTAAAGTTACGAAATTACAACTTAATTCTCATAGTGTGGAATTTTATCGTAAATTTTTTTCACCACAAATTAAAATATTGATGCATTTTTACTCATTCATTTTCTCCCAAATTACTGACTTTATTTACACGAAAAAAAGGACAATTTTTGTAAAACGTTTTTTTTATAAAATGTTAATTTTTCTTTCACTACTTGATTTATTTATTTACTTCTGGGAAAATGTTTTCCCTCTCATAAAGTCACTTTATTCCGGTATCATTAGGACTTTACTTTGTACATTTTCAATAGTATTTATTTTTGTAAAAGTCAAAATGAAAAATGTTTCTCTTATACTTAAAATTTTTAAAAAGTTTTTTTTTCATGGTAAAATTCCGACAATAATATTATAACCTTTTTTTCCTAATGAAATGATAACTTTATTCTCGTAGTGTAAATGTTCTGTTAAAATCACACTAGCCAAACATTTTACTCTGAGATTATAACTTACTCCAAAAAAATAACTTGGATAATGTTTGGAATATGATTTGACCTCTGAAATCTGAAATATCGATACCACATCTTTATGCTCTGATATCCATTCTCAAATCAAAATATGGATACTTTTGATACTTTAGTTCAGGGGTGTCCATACTTTTTCCACCAAGGGCCACATAGTAAAAAGTCAAAGTACGCAGGTCCCCCTTTATTGATATTTTGTTTATTTTTTTTAAAATGCTAAAAACAGATATTGTCAGCTTTGTTTTTTATTTTTCAGCTTTTTCTCATCACATTCCCATTATTTTGATATTTTTGCTACACTTCTACTGTTGTTTTTTTCCCCATGTAAAAAAGAATAATAATGTGTAACTGCATAACTTAGTAGCCAAAAGTTCTGCCTGAACAAAAATATTCATTACATATTTAACAGTGTTTATTATGGTTGTTTAATTTGTCAAATTCATAAGTTAGTATTTAATTTTTTTAATGAACTAAATAAACATTGTTTATATGTTAAGTATATTTTCAGAAATAAAAACTTTTTTTTTAACTTTCAGTAGACACTTTAGGTATATTGGGACAAAGTATTTGGTATCAGATTGGTATCACCGATACCAGCCTGAACTGTACTCGGTATCCGATCGAAAAAAAAACGATTATGGTAAATTAATATCGCATCAAACCAACCAACTTATTTTACGCCTAAAATTCCAACTTTATCCTGAAAATATCAGGACTGTTTCTGGTAAAAAGAATGCCATTATGGTACCTGATAAAATGATAATAAAACCCCAGGTAAAATCATCATAAATGATATGACTTCTTCTCCTGTTAGACTATGTTGACGCCATGGAAGAATATTTCCACGGCGAGTTATCAATACAATGCCAGTACAGCTTCATGTATCCCCCCCCCCCCCCCCAATATCTCACTAAAGATGTAATAATGGCTTAGTTCTAGGATGTAGATATTTATTTTATTTATTTGAAAGGAGTCACGGGTGTAAAATGTGTCCCTTGTAAAGTAAGAAGTGTATAAATATTGTATTTCTGTCTCCTCCTTTCTTTTGTATTGGTGTTAAAGGGCTTATGGAAGCATGGCGTGCATTGTTGTTGTTGTTGTTGTTTTATTCGCTAATTATTGTGCTGCTAAAACATCTCCTTTAATATATTTATAAATAGGAACTGAAAATGAAAAAAATGGGCGTTTTTGTGATTTTTTTTTTTCTTTTTTTCACGGTTTAATAATTACTTTTTGACATTTTCGCCTCGACTTTTTGTCAAAGCTAATTGTGCTCAGATGCTTGTGAATACGCTGGACTTGTTCAGGTTTCTTTCAGCTTATATAAGCCCTTTAATATTCCCCTCTTGTCCATGCTGAATAAACATTTTGAAGGAACAAGCGAGAGAGTAATTCTTGGAACTTTAGGAGGAATTAGCGTTGGCACGAGTAGCACTTTGTGGGCGGGGCCAGACGCGGCAACTTTCCCGTAAAGGTTATTATTTTTTATGATTAACTTTGTGAGTGTTTACCCTGACAGACGTAGCGCTGCATGACCGCTGACTTGAGGACGGCAGCAGTAGCTCTTTAAAAAGGTAAAGAAGACTAACCTAACGCACATAAACGCCTTCTAAACCTCACTGTAATTTCTGCTCTAATTTGTCTGTTTAGGCCGCCAAGATGGGCATAATTAGACATATTTAACCACAAAGTAAACTCCTGATAAAAAGTTGTAATAGAGGCCAGTAATGAAGCCACAATACGTATTTGTCTTATTAATATTCTTTCTTTCCACTCCAGGTTGATGCCTGCCAGACCACCATCGGCACTAAACGTACGTCCATTTTTACCATCTTTATATCTCATTATTATCATCACTGACACAATTGTTGCACATTCCCACAATAGTTTATGTAGAAATCGTATCATGAAATTGTCAGGTTCAAACACAGATGACATTTATTAAACAGGACAAGAAGCAAAGAATCAAACAGAGACAGAATTCAATTCGGCTCAGTGAGGAGAAACGTGTACATCTGTACCCTTGTAGAGTGTCATCACGCTCTGCCAAAAGGTTGCACGCCTCCTTATATTTTAATTTGGACCTTCCCTGACCACATGGCAACAGCTGCTTCCAAAGGGACGGGGGTCGTAAACAGCCATCGCCTTTGATTACAAAACAGTTCAAAAGAAAAGGTCGGTTCAAAAAAGAGGTCGTAAAAGAGTTAAAAAAAAAAGGTTTGTAAAAGAGTTCAAAAAAGAGGTTCGTAAAAGAGTTCAAAAAGAGGTTTGTAAAAGAGTTCGTAAAAGAGTTCAAAAAAGAAGTCACAAAAGAGTTCAAAAAGAGGTTCGTAAAAGAGTTCGTAAAAGAGTTTAAAAAAGAGGTCGTAAAAGAGTTTAAAAAAAAGGTTCGTAAAAGAGTTCAAAAAGAGGTTCGTAAAAGAGTTCAAAAAAGGTCGTAAAAGAGTTTGAAAAAGAGGTCGTAAAAGAGTTAAAAAAAGAGGTTGCAAAAGAGGTTTGTAAAAGAGTTCGTAAAATAGTTCGTAAAAGAGTTTGTAAAAGAGTTCAAAAAAGAGGTCACAAAAGAGTTCAAAAAGAGGTTCGTAAAAGAGTTCAAAAAAGGTCGTAAAAGAGTTTGAAAAAGAGGTCGTAAAAGAGTTAAAAAAAGAGGTTGCAAAAGAGGTTTGTAAAAGAGTTCGTAAAATAGTTCGTAAAAGAGTTTGTAAAAGAGTTCAAAAAAGAGGTCACAAAAGAGTTCAAAAAGAGGTTCGTAAAAGAGTTCAAAAAAGAGGCCGTAAAAGAGTTTGAAAAAAGTTCGTAAAAGAGTTAAAAAAGAAGTTCGTAAAAGAGTTAAAAAAAAAAAAAGGTTCGTAAAAGAGTTCAAAAAGAGGTTAGTAAAAGAGTTTAAAAAAGGTCGTAAAAGAGTTTGAAAAAGAGGTCGTAAAAGAGTTAAAAAAAGAGGTTGCAAAAGAGGTTTGTAAAAGAGTTCGTAAAATAGTTCGTAAAAGAGTTTGTAAAAGAGTTAAAAAAAGAGGTCACAAAAGAGTTCAAAAAGAGGTTCGTAAAAGAGTTCAAAAAAGAGGCCGTAAAAGAGTTTGAAAAAAGTTCGTAAAAGAGTTCAAAAAGAAGTTCGTAAAAGAGTTCAAAAAAGAGATCGTAAAAGAGTTTAAAAAAAAGGTTCGTAAAAGAGTTCAAAAAGAGGTTCGTAAAAGAGTTCAAAAAAGGTTGTAAAAGAGTTTGAAAAAGAGGTCGTAAAAGAGTTTAAAAAAAGAGGTCGCAAAAGAGTTCAAAAAGAGGTTCGTAAAAGAGTTCAAAAAGAGGTTCGTAAAAGAGTTCAAAAAAGGTCGTAAAAGAGTTCGAAAAAAAGTTTGTAAAAGAGTTTAAAAAAGAGTTCATAAAAGAGTTCAAAAAAGAGGTCGTAAAAGAGTTTTAAAAAAAAAGGTTCCTAAAAGAGTTTAAAAAATGTCGTAAAAGAGTTAAAAAAGAGGTCGCAAAAGAGTTCAAAAAGAGGTTTGTAAAAGAGTTTGTAAAAGAGTTCGTAAAAGAGTTCGTAAAAGAGTTCATAAAAGAGTTCAAAAAAGAGGGCGCAAAAGAGTGTGAAAAAAAGTTCGTAAAAGAGTTCAAAAAGAAGTTCGTAAAAGAGTTCAAAAAAGGTCGTAAAAGAGTTTGAAAAAAAGTTCGTAAAAGAGTTCAAAAAAGAGTTCAAAAAAGAGATCGTAAAAGAGTTTAAAAAAAAGGTTTGTAAAAGAGTTCAAAAAGAGGTTCGTAAAAGAGTTCAAAAAAGGTTGTAAAAGAGTTTCAAAAAGAGGTCGTAAAAGAGTTTAAAAAAAAGAGGTCGCAAAAGAGTTCAAAAAGAGGTTTGCAAAAGAGTTCGTAAAAGAGTTCGTAAAAGAGTTCAAAAAAGGTCGTAAAAGAGTTAGAAAAAAAGTTCGTAAAAGACTTTAAAAAAAGAGTTCATAAAAGAGTTAAAAAAAGAGGTTCGTAAAAGAGTTTTAAAAAAAGGTTCGTAAAAGAGTTAAAAAAAGGTCGTAAAAGAGTTTAAAAAAAGAGGTCGCAAAAGAGTTCAAAAAGAGGTTTGTAAAAGAGTTCGTAAAAGAGTTCGTAAAAGAGGTCACAAAAGAGTTCAAAAAGAGGTTCGTAAAAGAGTTCATAAAAGAGTTAAAAAAAAGAGGTCGTAAAAGAGTTTAAAAAAAAAGGTTCGTAAAAGAGTTCAAAAAGAGGTTCGTAAAAGAGTTCAAAAAAGGTCGTAAAAGAGTTTGAAAAAGAGGTCGTAAAAGAGTTAAAAAAAGAGGTTGCAAAAGAGGTTTGTAAAAGAGCTCGTAAAATAGTTCGTAAAAGAGTTCAAAAAAGAGGTCACAAAAGAGTTCAAAAAGAGGTTCGCAAAAGAGTTCGTAAAAGAGTTCATAAAAGAGTTAAAAAAAGAGGTCGTAAAAGAGTTTGAAAAAAAGTTCGTAAAAGAGTTCAAAAAGAGTTCAAAAAGAAGTTCGTAAAAGAGTTCAAAAAAGGTCGTAAAAGAGTTTGAAAAAAAGTTCGTAAAAGAGTTCAAAAAAGAGATCGTAAAAGAGTTTAAAAAAAAGGTTTGTAAAAGAGTTCAAAAAGAGGTTCATAAAAGAGTTCAAAAAAGGTTGTAAAAGAGTTTGAAAAAGAGGTCGTAAAAGAGTTTAAAAAAAGAGGTCGCAAAAGAGTTCAAAAAGAGGTTTGTAAAAGAGTTCGTAAAAGAGTTCGTAAAAGAGTTTGTAAAAGAGTTCAAAAAAGGTCGTAAAAGAGTTCGGAAAAAAGTTCGTAAAAGAGTTTTAAAAAAGAGTTCACAAAACAGTTAAAAAAAGAGGTTCGTAAAAGAGTTTTAAAAAAAGGTTCGTAAAAGAGTTAAAAAAAAGGTCGTAAAAGAGTTAAAAAAAGAGGTCGCAAAAGAGTTCAAAAAGAGGTTTGTAAAAGAGTTCGTAAAAGACTTCGTAAAAGAGGTCACAAAAGAGTTCAAAAAGAGGTTCGTAAAAGAGTTCATAAAAGAGTTAAAAAAAAGAGGTCGTAAAAGAGTTTAAAAAAAGGTTCGTAAAAGAGTTCAAATAGAGGTTCGTAAAAGAGTTCAAAAAAGGTCGTAAAAGAGTTTGAAAAAGGTCGTAAAAGAGTTTGAAAAAAGTTTGTAAAAGAGTTTTTTAAAAAGTTCGTAAAAGAGTTTAAAAAAAGCGGTGCCTGAAGGGGAGCCAGGTCCTGCTTCCTCTCCGCTTTGTAGTTCTTGGGTCACGACAATATCTCTCTGTTGATTACAATACATGAAAGAAACAGAAACACCTTCACGTCGCTTCCCATCCTACACAGTGGAGTTTTACAAGCCTTCTTCTTGGTAGCTTCAAAGACATGTTTGTGCTCCTCGCCAGGCACTCGGGTGTTGTGATGACTTACTTACAATTATTGGAGCAGAAAGAATCTCACTAAATAGTTGAGACAACCTGCAGGGGGAAAAAAAGGCCATCCTACAAGAACACGTGCAACACATTTGTTGATTACATTTTTCATTGTTTGAATTTAGATTTGTATTAAGGATCCCCGTTAGCTGCTTGCCACAACAACCCACTAGTCTTCCTGGGCTCCACAAACTCAATACAATTACAAATAAAAGCATATCATTCTAACTCCACAATACAGAAACAAATAAAAGCATCAACAAGCAAACAATTTACAGTCACAGAATATTAATTACAATATAAAAATAACTACACTAAACACTAAAAAGGTGGCAATGAGCTGCAAAAATGCCCCATTTTTTCTGTCCAGGCTCATAAAAGTGATTTGAATGTTAATATTTTTTCAGAAAAGTAACTTTTTCAAAATAATTATTGGCCTTCCATTTACTGAGTGACAAATATGGCCGTCAAGTTAGCAAAAAAACGCTCTTATTTGCCACAAAATGAACTTTGTTTCCTATATTAAATAGTTGTTAAGTGTTATGATTAACAAAGTCATTTCAAATTGAATGAAGTAACTTCAATCTGTTACTGAGTATCACGTCACACAAAGATGGCCGACATGCCGCAGGATTTTTATTCTTATTTTGCCAGGAAAATCTTCATCACCTTTTATTTGAACTACAATAAAGATCAAGTATATCATGAATAAAGTGTATCAAATACACGTGTGCATTATTACTTCATGTATAAACATGTGCGTGTTACAAGACGAGTAAATATGTATCGTTCAAAACATGAATGTTTTTTCATAAAATCCAGAAGAAAAACCTTCATTAAGTGTTGTATTGTGTATATAAGGAAGTGTATGGTGTTCAAATGAGCCAACTAAATATGTAAATGTTGTATATACATTAATACATTGTTTATATAATATTATTCAAATGACAAGACAAGTAAATAGTTATTGTCAAAGAGATGACAACTTTTTTCATAAAGTTCCGAACAAAAAGCTTGATGTTAAATGTCTTGTATAAATATGAAAGTGTTTGGTTTTCACTGAATGGCAAATAAACAAAAAAAACAAATATTTGTTGAATGATTGTATACATTACTTCAATTAATTATCTACATAAGGTTTTCAATATGTTAAAGTATATCATGAATAGTGATATTTAATATATGTATATGTGTATGTATGTATATATGTATGTATGTGTATATACAGTATGTATATGTATATATATG
This sequence comes from Entelurus aequoreus, assembly GCF_033978785.1. NCBI lineage: Eukaryota > Metazoa > Chordata > Actinopteri > Syngnathiformes > Syngnathidae > Entelurus > Entelurus aequoreus. The sequence goes on along the minus strand of NC_084750.1, from coordinate 10,136,601 downwards.
TATATATATATAAATATACATAAGTGTATGTGTGTGTATGTATATGTATATATATATATATATATATATATATGTATATACGTATGTGTATATGTATAGGTGTATATATGTATGTGTGTATATATATATATACATATATGTATGTGTATATGTATAGGTGTATACATGTATGTGTATGTATATATATATGTATATATATATAAATATACATAAGTGTATGTGTGTGTATATATATATATATATATATATATATATATATATATATATATATATATATATATATATATATATATATATATATATGTATATATGTATATATGTATGTGTATATGTATAGGTGTATATATGTATGTGTGTATATATATATATATATATATATATATATATATATATATATATATATATATATATATATATATATATATATATATATATATATATATATATATATATATATATATATATATATATATATGTATGTGCATATGTATAGGTGTATACATGTATGTGTATATATATATATATATATATATATATATATATATATATATATATATATATATATATATATATATGTATGTATATATATATGTGTATATCCATCCATCCATTTTATACCGCTTGTCCCTTTTGGGGTCGCGGGGGATGCTGGAGCCTATCTCGCCACCTCATTGCAGTATATGTGTATGTATATATATATATATATATATATATATATATATATATATATATATATATATATATATATATATATATATATATATATATATATATATATATATATATATATATATGTATATATATATATACACACACATATATATATATATATATATACACATATGTATATGTGTATATATGTGTGTGTGTGTATATATATATGTATATATACATATGTATATATATACTGTATATATACATATATATATATGTGTGTGTGTATATATATGTATATACACACACATATATACATATATATATATATATATATATATATATATATATATATATATATATATATATATATATATATATATATATATATATATATATATATATATATATATAAGTGTGTATGTGTATATATATATGTGTATATAAATGTGTACGTGTATAAATGTGTATGTGTGTGTATATATATATATATATATATATATATATATATATATATATATATATATATATATATATATATATATATATATATATATATATATATATATATCAGTCTAATATGAATAAAGTGATATATAGAAAAAAATATATATGCTACTTAAAATGCAATACTTTATGTATAAATCCTACAAAATGGGTTTAATTTGCATATTACAACACAAGTAAATAGTTATTGTCCAAAAAAAATGTGAATACAATTCGGAGAAAAAAAAACTTTAATAAATGTGTGGCATTTTTCTTTAGGAAACTATGTCGATTTCATTGAGTGGCAAATGAACAAAAACATTTAAATGTTGTATATACATAATTAAATTAATTATTCAAATAAGTCTCATTTTTAATGTAATTATAATTATATATATATATATATATATATATATATATATATATATATATATATATATATATATATATATATATATATATATATATATATATATATATATATATATATATATATATATATATTATTTAAAAAAACAATTCTGACCGTCCAATCAGAGAATAAAATCCATCCATTCTGTTCAATCTATGATAAAAATGTTCCATTCCATTGGAAAAGCTCCAAATGTACACACCCACGGTTAAAAAAGCTCCAAATGTACACACCCATGGTTAAAAAAGCTCCAAATGTACACACCCACGGTTAAAAAAGCTCCAAATGTACACACCCACGGTTAAAAAATCTCCAAATGTACACACCCATGGTTAAAAAAGCTCCAAATGTACACACCCATGGTTAAAAACCCACCCGTGGTAAATGGACACTGCACAGTGATGTAGTCAAATATAATAATAATCATATCTTGCCTGTCATTGTCTGCATGATATTTCACGTCATGTCCAAGTTGTGATGGATGACTGTTTGTTCTGCGCTCCCATTTCTCTGCATAGTTGCTGATATTGTTCCTTGTGCCCCTCCCAGATGTGATGAAGCCCACAAAAGAAAGCTGCGTGTTGGACTAACACCTTCGCAGGTGAATCCTGCAGGGAAGGAAATAAAAGATGGATAGAAAGAAAAACCAAATGGAGCTCCTCGTCCTCTAGAGATGATCTGTGGAGAATATTTCCCTCTACTGTATATATTACTGTATCTGTTTTACATTGAACTGACTGTGAACCTCTGCTGCTTCTCAGCAAGCTGCCAAGTGATGCTCGATATGCAAAAGTGACACTCATTATCATCATCATCACCAAACAAGTGCCTTAATTGTCCCATTGTGGGCGTTCCCTTGAAGAAAGGCAGGTATGTTCTCCTCGTACTTCTTCATGACCACGGACTTCTCCGCCTGACACAAGTCCAAAATAGCTTTCAGCAGGAATGAGGACTTGGAGAAGAGAAGCCGTTAGAAGGTGTCGTGTCCTCCTGGCTCACTGTACTTCTCCATTAGAGACCTCAGACAAGAATCATGGACTTAGATCCTCACACCATCTGAGTCCTCTTGCTTCATCACATTTGATGGATGCATACAAACAATAACATGCAGTTGCTAAGCAACCATTCTACACACTTTCTGCTTATGGAGATATTTCTCCTGACATATCATACAGGAAAAAAACACCCGTAGTAAATCAGAAATACATGAAGTAACTATAAAACTACACTCGTAGTAAATCAGAAATACATGAAGTAACTATAAAACTACACTCGTAGTAAATCAGAAATACATGAAGTAACTATAAAACTACACCCGGAGTAAATCAGAAATACATGAAGTAACTATAAAACTACACCCGGAGTAAATCAGAAATACATGAAGTAACTATAAAACTACACCCGGAGTAAATCAGAAATACACGAAGTAACTATAAAACTACACCCGGAGTAAATCAGAAATACATGAAGTAACTATAAAACTACACCCGTAGTAAATCAGAAATACATGAAGTAACTATAAAACTACACTCGGAGTAAATCAGAAATACATGAAGTAACTATAAAACTACACCCGGAGTAAATCAGAAATACATGAAGTAACTATAAAACTACACCCGGAGTAAATCAACCTACAACAACACACACAAAGTAACTATTAAAATAACACCTGTAGTAAATCAACCTACAACAACACACACAAAGTAACTATTAAAATAACACCTGTAGTAAATCAACCTACAACAACACACGAGATGCTACTATAAAAACTACACCCATAATAAATGAAATCTACAACAACACATAAAAGGTAACTAAAAATACACTCGAAGCAAATCATAGAAGTAACGATTTAAAAAAAACACCCATTGTGAATCAAAAGTTAATTTTTTTTAAAACACCCTTAGTAAATCAAAATTACTACAAATACATGAAGTAACTATAAAACTACACCCATAGTAAACGAAAACTACAACAACATATATAAGGTAACTAAAAATACACTCGAAGCAAATCATAGAAGTAACTATTAAAAAAAAACACCCATTGTAAATCAAAAGTAGATTTTTTTTAAAACACCCGTAGTAAATCTAAATTACTACAAAATACATGAAGTAACTAAAAAAAATACACCCGTAGTAAATCAAACTACAACACACATGAAGTAACTATTAAAATAACACCTGTAGTAAATCAAAACTACAACACACAAGGTCATTTCAAAAACACCCTAGTAGATCAAAACTACAACACACAAGGTCATTTCAAAAACACCCTAGTAGATCAAAACTACAACACACAAGGTCATTTCAAAAACACCCTAGTAGATCAAAACTACAACACACAAGGTCATTTCAAAAACACCCTAGTAGATCAAAACTACAACACACAAGGTCATTTCAAAAACACCCTATTAAATCAAAACTACAACACACAAGGTCATTTCAAAAACACCCTAGTAGATCAAAACTACAACACACAAGGTCATTTCAAAAACACCCTAGTAGATCAAAACTACAACACACAAGGTCATTTCAAAAACACCCTAGTAGATCAAAAACTACAAGGTCATTTCAAAAACACCCTAGT
>NC_084750.1:10044960-10129960 GCF_033978785.1 Entelurus aequoreus | reverse complement strand
ATATATATATATATATATATATATATATATATATATATATATATATATATATATATATATATATATATATATATATATGTATACAAACGTATATATATATATAAGTAATCAAACTAAAAGTAAAACATTACAATCCAAATAACATCAACACCCATTAAAAAAAGCCATTTAGTAAATAAAATCAATTCAGTTTTGAACGACAGCAACACACAAATTAAATGAAAAGTATATGTTGAATTAAAAATGAGTACGCATAATCTGTGCTTTTAATTCATTCACAGATAGGACGTCTCCTCATTTTCCAGTTTATGAGGAATAAAGTTCCCTTGAAACAAACACAGGAAGTAAATGAATTATTCATATCTAAATCAGATTAAAGACTTGCAACTAAACTCTCTCTTAATTATGATCGTTGTTCCTTAATCAAGTGTCAGCCTCTTAATGTGCTGACGAGACGCCGTGATCGATGTCCAAGTGAGGTCATGTGACCCCGAGTGTCGCCAGCCAAGTGGAAAGTGTTATTGTCACATATCGATCATGACCACACTCTGACTGAAGGAGGAGCAGAGCAGTGATGTCATGTCCACTTGTCTTCAACGACATAGAGGAGTGATGTCATGTCCACTTGTCTTCAACGACATAGAGCAGTGATGTCATGTCCACTTGTCTTCAACGACATAGAGCAGTGATGTCATGTCCACTTGTCTTCAACGACATAGAGCAGTGATGTCATGTCCACTTGTCTTCAACGACATAGAGCAGTGATGTCATGTCCACTTGTCTTCAACGACATAGAGCAGTGATGTCATGTCCACTTGTCTTCAACGACATAGAGCAGTGATGTCATGTCCACTTGTCTTCAACGACATAGAGCAGTGATGTCATGTCCACTTGTCTTCAACGACATAGAGCAGTGATGTCATGTCCACTTGTCTTCAACGACATAGCGCAGTGATGTCATGTCCACTTGTCTTCAACGACATAGAGGAGTGATGTCATGTCCACTTGTCTTCAACGACATAGAGCAGTGATGTCATGTCCACTTGTCTTCAACGACATAGAGCAGTGATGTCATGTCCACTTTTCTTCAACGACATAGAGGAGTGATGTCATGTCCACTTGTCTTCAACGACATAGAGCAGTGATGTCATGTCCACTTGTCTTCAACGACATAGAGGAGTGATGTCATGTCCACTTGTCTTCAACGACATAGAGCAGTGATGTCATGTCCACTTGTCTTCAACGACATAGAGGAGTGATGTCATGTCCACTTGTCTTCAACGACATAGAGGAGTGATGTCATGTCCACTTGTCTTCAACGACATAGAGCAGTGATGTCATGTCCACTTGTCTTCAACGACATAGAGGAGTGATGTCATGTCCACTTGTCTTCAACGACATAGAGGAGTGATGTCATGTCCACTTGTCTTCAACGACATAGAGGAGTGATGTCATGTCCACTTGTCTTCAACGACATAGAGGAGTGATGTCATGTCCACTTGTCTTCAACGACATAGAGGAGTGATGTCATGTCCACTTGTCTTCAACGACATAGAGGAGTGATGTCATGTCCACTTGTCTTCAACGACATAGAGCAGTGATGTCATGTCCACTTGTCTTCAACGACATGGAGCAGTGATGTCATGTCCACTTGTCTTCAACGACATAGAGCAGTGATGTCATGTCCACTTGTCTTCAACGACATAGAGTGATGTCATGTCCACTTGTCTTCAACGACATAGAGCAGTGATGTCATGTCCACTTGTCTTCAACGACATAGAGTGATGTCATGTCCACTTGTCTTCAACGACATAGAGGAGTGATGTCATGTCCACTTGTCTTCAACGACATAGAGGAGTGATGTCATGTCCACTTGTCTTCAACGACATAGAGGAGTGATGTCATGTCCACTTGTCTTCAACGACATAGAGGAGTGATGTCATGTCCACTTGTCTTCAACGACATAGAGCAGTGATGTCATGTCCACTTGTCTTCAACGACATAGAGGAGTGATGTCATGTCCACTTGTCTTCAACGACATAGAGGAGTGATGTCATGTCCACTTGTCTTCAACGACATAGAGGAGTGATGTCATGTCCACTTGTCTTCAACGACATAGAGGAGTGATGTCATGTCCACTTGTCTTCAACGACATAGAGCAGTGATGTCATGTCCACTTGTCTTCAACGACATAGAGCGGTGATGTCATGTCCACTTGTCTTCAACGACATAGAGCAGTGATGTCATGTCCACTTGTCTTCAACGACATAGAGCAGTGATGTCATGTCCACTTGTCTTCAACGACATAGAGCAGTGATGTCATGTCCACTTGTCTTCAACGACATAGAGGAGTGATGTCATGTCCACTTGTCTTCAACGACATAGAGCAGTGATGTCATGTCCACTTGTCTTCAACGACATAGAGGAGTGATGTCATGTCCACTTGTCTTCAACGACATAGAGCAGTGATGTCATGTCCACTTGTCTTCAACGACATAGAGCAGTGATGTCATGTCCACTTGTCTTCAACGACATAGAGCAGTGATGTCATGTCCACTTGTCTTCAACGACATGGAGCAGTGATGTCATGTCCACTTGTCTTCAACGACATAGAGGAGTGATGTCATGTCCACTTGTCTTCAACGACATAGAGGAGTGATGTCATGTCCACTTGTCTTCAACGACATAGAGGAGTGATGTCATGTCCACTTGTCTTCAACGACATAGAGGAGTGATGTCATGTCCACTTGTCTTCAACGACATAGAGCAGTGATGTCATGTCCACTTGTCTTCAACGACATAGAGGAGTGATGTCATGTCCACTTGTCTTCAACGACATAGAGGAGTGATGTCATGTCCACTTGTCTTCAACGACATAGAGGAGTGATGTCATGTCCACTTGTCTTCAACGACATAGAGGAGTGATGTCATGTCCACTTGTCTTCAACGACATAGAGCAGTGATGTCATGTCCACTTGTCTTCAACGACATAGAGCGGTGATGTCATGTCCACTTGTCTTCAACGACATAGAGCAGTGATGTCATGTCCACTTGTCTTCAACGACATAGAGCAGTGATGTCATGTCCACTTGTCTTCAACGACATAGAGCAGTGATGTCATGTCCACTTGTCTTCAACGACATAGAGGAGTGATGTCATGTCCACTTGTCTTCAACGACATAGAGCAGTGATGTCATGTCCACTTGTCTTCAACGACATAGAGGAGTGATGTCATGTCCACTTGTCTTCAACGACATAGAGGAGTGATGTCATGTCCACTTGTCTTCAACGACATAGAGCAGTGATGTCATGTCCACTTGTCTTCAACGACATAGAGGAGTGATGTCATGTCCACTTGTCTTCAACGACATAGAGCAGTGATGTCATGTCCACTTGTCTTCAACGACATAGAGGAGTGATGTCATGTCCACTTGTCTTCAACGACATAGAGGAGTGATGTCATGTCCACTTGTCTTCAACGACATAGAGCAGTGATGTCATGTCCACTTGTCTTCAACGACATAGAGGAGTGATGTCATGTCCACTTGTCTTCAACGACATAGAGCAGTGATGTCATGTCCACTTGTCTTCAACGACATAGAGGAGTGATGTCATGTCCACTTGTCTTCAACGACATAGAGCAGTGATGTCATGTCCACTTGTCTTCAACGACATAGAGGAGTGATGTCATGTCCACTTGTCTTCAACGACATAGAGCAGTGATGTCATGTCCACTTGTCTTCAACGACATAGAGGAGTGATGTCATGTCCACTTGTCTTCAACAACATAGAGCAGTGATGTCATGTCCACTTGTCTTCAACGACATAGAGGAGTGATGTCATGTCCACTTGTCTTCAACAACATAGAGCAGTGATGTCATGTCCACTTGTCTTCAACAACATAGAGCAGTGATGTCATGTCCACTTGTCTTCAACGACATAGAGGAGTGATGTCATGTCCACTTGTCTTCAACGACATAGAGCAGTGATGTCATGTCCACTTGTCTTCAACGACATAGAGGAGTGATGTCATGTCCACTTGTCTTCAACAACATAGAGCAGTGATGTCATGTCCACTTGTCTTCAACGACATAGAGGAGTGATGTCATGTCCACTTGTCTTCAACGACATAGAGCAGTGATGTCATGTCCACTTGTTCACTTATTGTAAAGAAGTGCTGATAGTACAGCAGGACTTTCCCAGTCAATCATCAAGTTACAAGTACAGCTGCAAAGAAACGGACATTATTTTAAACATCTTCATATAGCCATGATGATAATGTTATGTCATATACTGTCTTAATGTACACGTTACATGTCCTCTTTAATCACTGGGGTTTATTGAAAGTAATAAAATGTGTTTTCTCATGTCCACTTGTCTTCAACGACATAGAGCAGTGATGTCATGTCCACTTGTCTTCAACGACATAGAGTGATGTCATGTCCACTTGTCTTCAACGACATAGAGCAGTGATGTCATGTCCACTTGTCTTCAACGACATAGAGTGATGTCATGTCCACTTGTCTTCAACGACATAGAGGAGTGATGTCATGTCCACTTGTCTTCAACGACATAGAGGAGTGATGTCATGTCCACTTGTCTTCAACGACATAGAGGAGTGATGTCATGTCCACTTGTCTTCAACGACATAGAGGAGTGATGTCATGTCCACTTGTCTTCAACGACATAGAGGAGTGATGTCATGTCCACTTGTCTTCAACGACATAGAGCAGTGATGTCATGTCCACTTGTCTTCAACGACATAGAGGAGTGATGTCATGTCCACTTGTCTTCAACGACATAGAGGAGTGATGTCATGTCCACTTGTCTTCAACGACATAGAGGAGTGATGTCATGTCCACTTGTCTTCAACGACATAGAGGAGTGATGTCATGTCCACTTGTCTTCAACGACATAGAGCAGTGATGTCATGTCCACTTGTCTTCAACGACATAGAGCAGTGATGTCATGTCCACTTGTCTTCAACGACATAGAGCAGTGATGTCATGTCCACTTGTCTTCAACGACATAGAGGAGTGATGTCATGTCCACTTGTCTTCAACGACATAGAGGAGTGATGTCATGTCCACTTGTCTTCAACGACATAGAGCAGTGATGTCATGTCCACTTGTCTTCAACGACATAGAGCAGTGATGTCATGTCCACTTGTCTTCAACGACATAGAGGAGTGATGTCATGTCCACTTGTCTTCAACGACATAGAGGAGTGATGTCATGTCCACTTGTCTTCAACGACATAGAGCAGTGATGTCATGTCCACTTGTCTTCAACGACATAGAGGAGTGATGTCATGTCCACTTGTCTTCAACGACATAGAGTAGTGATGTCATGTCCACTTGTCTTCAACGACATAGAGCAGTGATGTCATGTCCACTTGTCTTCAACGACATAGAGGAGTGATGTCATGTCCACTTGTCTTCAACGACATAGAGCAGTGATGTCATGTCCACTTGTCTTCAACGACATAGAGCAGTGATGTCATGTCCACTTGTCTTCAACGACATAGAGGAGTGATGTCATGTCCACTTGTCTTCAACGACATAGAGCAGTGATGTCATGTCCACTTGTCTTCAACGACATAGAGGAGTGATGTCATGTCCACTTGTCTTCAACGACATAGAGGAGTGATGTCATGTCCACTTGTCTTCAACGACATAGAGGAGTGATGTCATGTCCACTTGTCTTCAACGACATAGAGGAGTGATGTCATGTCCACTTGTCTTCAACGACATAGAGCAGTGATGTCATGTCCACTTGTCTTCAACGACATAGAGCAGTGATGTCATGTCCACTTGTCTTCAACGACATAGAGGAGTGATGTCATGTCCACTTGTCTTCAACGACATGGAGCAGTGATGTCATGTCCACTTGTCTTCAACGACATAGAGCAGTGATGTCATGTCCACTTGTCTTCAACGACATAGAGTGATGTCATGTCCACTTGTCTTCAACGACATAGAGGAGTGATGTCATGTCCACTTGTCTTCAACGACATAGAGGAGTGATGTCATGTCCACTTGTCTTCAACGACATAGAGGAGTGATGTCATGTCCACTTGTCTTCAACGACATAGAGGAGTGATGTCATGTCCACTTGTCTTCAACGACATAGAGCAGTGATGTCATGTCCACTTGTCTTCAACGACATAGAGGAGTGATGTCGTGTCCACTTGTCTTCAACGACATAGAGCAGTGATGTCATGTCCACTTGTCTTCAACGACATAGAGGAGTGATGTCATGTCCACTTGTCTTCAACGACATAGAGCAGTGATGTCATGTCCACTTGTCTTCAACGACATAGAGCAGTGATGTCATGTCCACTTGTCTTCAACGACATAGAGGAGTGATGTCATGTCCACTTGTCTTCAACGACATAGAGGAGTGATGTCATGTCCACTTGTCTTCAACGACATAGAGCAGTGATGTCATGTCCACTTGTCTTCAACGACATAGAGGAGTGATGTCATGTCCACTTGTCTTCAACGACATAGAGCAGTGATGTCATGTCCACTTGTCTTCAACGACATAGAGGAGTGATGTCATGTCCACTTGTCTTCAACGACATAGAGGAGTGATGTCATGTCCACTTGTCTTCAACGACATAGAGGAGTGATGTCATGTCCACTTGTCTTCAACGACATAGAGGAGTGATGTCATGTCCACTTGTCTTCAACGACATAGAGGAGTGATGTCATGTCCACTTGTCTTCAACGACATAGAGGAGTGATGTCATGTCCACTTGTCTTCAACGACATAGAGGAGTGATGTCATGTCCACTTGTCTTCAACGACATAGAGGAGTGATGTCATGTCCACTTGTCTTCAACGACATAGAGCAGTGATGTCATGTCCACTTGTCTTCAACGACATAGAGCAGTGATGTCATGTCCACTTGTCTTCAACGACATAGAGGAGTGATGTCATGTCCACTTGTCTTCAACGACATGGAGCAGTGATGTCATGTCCACTTGTCTTCAACGACATAGAGCAGTGATGTCATGTCCACTTGTCTTCAACGACATAGAGCAGTGATGTCATGTCCACTTGTCTTCAACGACATAGAGGAGTGATGTCATGTCCACTTGTCTTCAACGACATAGAGGAGTGATGTCATGTCCACTTGTCTTCAACGACATAGAGGAGTGATGTCATGTCCACTTGTCTTCAACGACATAGAGGAGTGATGTCATGTCCACTTGTGTTCAACGACATAGAGGAGTGATGTCATGTACACTTGTCTTCAACGACATAGAGGAGTGATGTCATGTCCACTTGTCTTCAACGACATAGAGGAGTGATGTCATGTCCACTTGTCTTCAACGACATAGAGCAGTGATGTCATGTCCACTTGTCTTCAACGACATAGAGCAGTGATGTCATGTCCACTTGTCTTCAACGACATAGAGCAGTGATGTCATGTCCACTTGTCTTCAACGACATAGAGGAGTGATGTCATGTCCACTTGTCTTCAACGACATGGAGCAGTGATGTCATGTCCACTTGTCTTCAACGACATAGAGCAGTGATGTCATGTCCACTTGTCTTCAACGACATAGAGTGATGTCATGTCCACTTGTCTTCAACGACATAGAGCAGTGATGTCATGTCCACTTGTCTTCAACGACATAGAGTGATGTCATGTCCACTTGTCTTCAACGACATAGAGGAGTGATGTCATGTCCACTTGTCTTCAACGACATAGAGGAGTGATGTCATGTCCACTTGTCTTCAACGACATAGAGGAGTGATGTCATGTCCACTTGTCTTCAACGACATAGAGGAGTGATGTCATGTCCACTTGTCTTCAACGACATAGAGCAGTGATGTCATGTCCACTTGTCTTCAACGACATAGAGGAGTGATGTCATGTCCACTTGTCTTCAACGACATAGAGGAGTGATGTCATGTCCACTTGTCTTCAACGACATAGAGGAGTGATGTCATGTCCACTTGTCTTCAACGACATAGAGGAGTGATGTCATGTCCACTTGTCTTCAACGACATAGAGCAGTGATGTCATGTCCACTTGTCTTCAACGACATAGAGCGGTGATGTCATGTCCACTTGTCTTCAACGACATAGAGCAGTGATGTCATGTCCACTTGTCTTCAACGACATAGAGCAGTGATGTCATGTCCACTTGTCTTCAACGACATAGAGCAGTGATGTCATGTCCACTTGTCTTCAACGACATAGAGCAGTGATGTCATGTACACTTGTCTTCAACGACATAGAGCAGTGATGTCATGTCCACTTGTCTTCAACGACATAGAGGAGTGATGTCATGTCCACTTGTCTTCAACGACATAGAGGAGTGATGTCATGTCCACTTGTCTTCAACGACATAGAGGAGTGATGTCATGTCCACTTGTCTTCAACGACATAGAGCAGTGATGTCATGTCCACTTGTCTTCAACGACATAGAGCGGGGATGTCATGTCCACTTGTCTTCAACGACATAGAGCAGTGATGTCATGTCCACTTGTCTTCAACGACATAGAGGAGTGATGTCATGTCCACTTGTCTTCAACGACATAGAGCAGTGATGTCATGTCCACTTGTCTTCAACGACATAGAGCAGTGATGTCATGTCCACTTGTCTTCAACGACATAGAGGAGTGATGTCATGTCCACTTGTCTTCAACGACATAGAGCAGTGATGTCATGTCCACTTGTCTTCAACGACATAGAGCAGTGATGTCATGTCCACTTGTCTTCAACGACATAGAGCAGTGATGTCATGTCCACTTGTCTTCAACGACATAGAGGAGTGATGTCATGTCCACTTGTCTTCAACGACATAGAGCAGTGATGTCATGTCCACTTGTCTTCAACGACATAGAGCAGTGATGTCATGTCCACTTGTCTTCAACGACATAGAGGAGTGATGTCATGTCCACTTGTCTTCAACGACATAGAGGAGTGATGTCATGTCCACTTGTTCACTTATTGTAAAGAAGTGCTGATAGTACAGCAGGACTTTCCCAGTCAATCATCAAGTTACAAGTACAGCTGCAAAGAAACGGACATTATTTTAAACATCTTCATATAGCCATGATCATAATGTTATGTCATATGCTGTCTTAATGTACACGTTACATGTCCTCTTTAATCACTGGGGTTTATTGAAAGTAATAAAATGTGTTTTCTCTTGTTGTTGAGACTCATGTCAAATGATGTACTGTACATGCATTTATATCATTATATGCATGAACTACATGCATATAATGATATATATGAAATACATATATATATCATTATATGCATGAAATACATGCATATAATGATATATATGAAATACATATGTATATCATTATATGCATGAAATACATGCATATAATGATATATATGAAATACATATATATATCATTATATGCATGAAATACATGCATATAATGATATATATGAAATACATACGTATATCATTATATGCATAAAATACATGCATATAATGATATATATGAAATACATATGTATATCATTATATGCATGAAATACATGCAAACGATCATATACATCAAATACATGCATATATTTATATGCATGAAATACATGCATATACATATATATGAAATACATGCATATGATATTTATATGAAATATATGCATATAATTATATGCATGAAATACATGCATATAATGATATATATGAAATACATATATATATCATTATATGCATGAAATACATGCAAACGATCATATACATCAAATACATGCATATAGTTACATGCATGAAATACATGCATATACATATATATGAAATACATGCATATGATATTTATATGAAATATATGCATATAGTTATATGCATGAACTACATGCATGCGATCATATATTAAATACATGCATATAATTATATGCATGAAATACATATGTATAATTACATGCATGAAAAACATGCAAACAATCATATATATGAAATATATGCATATAATTATATATATGAAATACATGCATATAATTATATCTATGAAATACATGCATATACATATGTGTGTGTTTTTATATATATATATATATATATATATATATATATATATATATATATATATATATATATATATATATATATATATATATATATAGTCTTAATTAGATTATCCAAAAAAAACAACAACAAAAATAGTGCTCGATACCGTGGTAGAGCGTAATATGTATGTGTGGGAAAAAATCACAAGACTATTTCATCTCTACAGGCCTGTTTCATGAGGGGTTTTCCTCAATCCTATACATATATATATATATATATATATATATATATATATATATATATATATATATATATATATATATATATATATATATATATATATATATATATATATATATATATACACACACACACACACACACACACACACAGGACATTAAAATACATCTATAAATATTTACATGAAATACATTTGCATTTAATATATACATTCGATACATTTATATATACATTTATACATGATTTATGTACAGGAATACATTATATATATATATATATATATATATATATATATATATATATATATATATATATATATATATATATATATATATATATATATATAGTACATGAATTACATTTATATATAAATGTATACATGAAATATATTTGTATATAAATAAATACATGAAATACAATTTAAAAAACAAACATATGTTCCCTCTGAGGAGTCGCACCTGTGGGTTAATGCAAGGTATAACGTTGTCCCTTTTTTTATTTTAGAATTATGACTTTATTTTCATAACTTATGACTTTTGTCTTACTATATTACATTTGTTTATCCCTTAATAACTTATTTTTAATTGTTGTATTTTATATTTGTCTTGTAGCTGTGGCCCTTCTACTCCGTCATAAGCGAGCTAGTTCAGGGAGTTTCCGTGTTGCAGTCCACTTGCATGAGGGCCGACGAGGACTCTTGTCAGCAGCTCCAGTGAGAAAGAAGATCATAATGTTGGTTTTAATGCGGCCATCTTATTGAGTGTCGGAGTGTTGATGCCTTCTGGCCAGCAGTTACATGACATGTACTTTACTGTACATCCATTAAACACAGCACTGCCAAGTCAGACGGTTTCCATGGCAACTGGAGGCAGAACAAGCCGTTTCCAGCTCAAGTTGAAAGGTGGAAAAAAAGCGTGAATTCAGATTCTGCATCTCCCGCCCGACGGGGTCTTGACATTTTTAACCCTTTATGGAACATTCCGGTGGCTGAAGGGACAACTTGAGGAGTTCTTCTCCTGGCCTGGTGATTGATTGGCATCTGTACCAGCAGGTCACCATTTCAGTCTTGCTCCATCTTGCTAGCCATCACTTGTCTCTGAGCCAACACCAGCTGTTCTTCCAGATGTTCCTGGTGGCCGACTGGCTCCACTCCCACCTGGAGACCCCCCCCCCCCCCCCCCCCCCCCCCGGGGGGACGCACTGAGCAGCCCGCCATCCTGCCTGTGTGTAAAGTCAGAGGCCAGGGGTCCTTCCATGAGGGCATCGTTGGTTTAAGGTAGGGGTCAATATGGTTCAATCAGTATATGCTAACTTATCTAAACAGCCTTATCTTAGCTTTGTGCTATCGCTAACAAAACATATACTGAGAAATCCATCCATCCATCCATTTTATACCGCTTGTCCCAAATGTTACCCTCAATTGATCATTTTCAAGCATAAAAGTGCTTAAATGAAATAAAAATGATTGTGGCCACTGATTGGCTGAGCCTCAGGCAACAATGCTAACATTAGCATGCTAACTTTTTTAGCCAATTTTGCAGCCAAACCCCCAAGACTCATGCGACTTGCTACTTGGCACATGCTAATGTTGGCATTCTAGCATGCTAACTTTTTTAGCCAGTTTTACAGTCCAGCACATATCAGTCATATAACTTGGTACCTGACACATGCTAACTGTTAGCATGCTAACTTTTTTTTGCCTTTTTTGCAGCCGAACGCTCAAGACTCATAACTTTGTACATGACACATGCTAGTGTTAGCATTCTAGCATGCTAACTTTTTTAGCCAGTTTTACAGCCGAGCACATCAGTCATATAACTTGGTAATTGACACATGCTAACTGTTAGCATGCTAAGATTAGCATTCTAGCATACATGCAAACTTTTTTTTGTGCCTTTTTTTGCAGCCGAACGTTTAAGACTCATAACTTTGTGCCTGACACATGCTAATGTTAGCATTCTAACATGCTAACTTTTTTAGCCAGTTTTACAGCCCAGCACATCAGTCATATAACTTGGTACCTGACACATGCTAACTGCTAGCATGCTAACTTTTTTAGCCTGTTTTACAGCCAGCACATCAGTCATATAACTTGGTAATTGACACATGGTAACTGTTAGCATGCTAATATTAGCATGCTAATGTTAGCATGCTAACTTTTTTTTTGCCTTTTTTGCAGCCGAACGCTCAAGACTCATAACTTTGTACTTGACACATGCTAGTGTTAGCATTCTAGCATGCTAACTTTTTTAGCCAGTTTTACAGCCCAGCACATCAGTCATATAACTTGATAATTGACACATGGCAACTGTTAGTATGCTAATATTAGCATGCTCATGTTAGCATGCTAACTTTTTTTTTGCCTTTTTTGCAGCCGAACGCTCAAGACTCATAACTTTGTACTTGACACATGCTAGTGTTAGCATTCTAGCATGCTAACTTTTTTAGCCAGTTTTACAGCCCAGCACATCAGTCATATAACTTGGTACCTGACACATGCTAACTGTTAGCATGCTAAGATTAGCATGCTAACGTTAGCATGCTAACTTTTTTTTGCCTTTTTTGCCGCCAAACGCTCAAGACTCATAACTTTGTACTTGACACATGCTAGTGTTAGCATTCTAGCATGCTAACTTTTTTAGCCAGTTTTACAGCCCAGCACATCAGTCATATAACTTGGTACCTGACACATGCTAACTGTTAGCATGCTAATATTAGCATGCTAACGTTAGCATGCTAACTTTTTTTTGCCTTTTTTGCCGCCAAACGCTCAAGACTCATAACTTTGTACTTGACACATGCTAATGTTAGCATTCTAACATGCTAACTTTTTTTTAGCCAATTTTGCAGCCAAACTCCCAAGACTCAAGCCACTTGCTACTTGGCACATGCTAATGTTGGCATTCTAGCATGCTAACTTTTTTAGCCAGTTTTACAGCCCAGCACATCAGTCATATAACTTGGTACCTGACACATGCTAACTGTTTTTTTTGCCTTTTTTGCAGCCGAACGCTCAAGACTCATGACTTTGTACTTGACACATGCTAGTGTTAGCATTCTAGCATGCTAACTTTTTTAGCCAGTTTTACAGCCGAGCACATCAGTCATATAACTTGATAATTGACACATGGTAACTGTTAGCATGCTAATGTTAGCATGCCAACTTTTTTTTTGCCTTTTTTGCAGCCGAACGCTCAAGACTCATAACTTTGTACTTGACACATGCTAGTGTTAGCATTCTAGCATGCTAACTTTTTTAGCCAGTTTTACAGCCGAGCACATCAGTCATATAACTTGATAATTGACACATGGCAACTGTTAGCATGCTAATATTAGCATGCTAACGTTAGCATGCTAACTTTTTTTTGCCTTTTTTGCCGCCGAACGCTCAAGACTCATAACTTGGTACCTGACACATGCTAACTGTTAGCATGCTAATATTAGCATGCTAACGTTAGCATGCTAACTTTTTTTTGCCTTTTTTGCCGCCGAACGCTCAAGACTCATAACTTTGTACTTGACACATGCTAATGTTAGCATTCTAACATGCTAACTTTTTTTTAGCCAATTTTGCAGCCAAACTCCCAAGACTCATGTGACTTGGTACTTGGCACATGCTAATGTTGGCATTCTAGCATGCTAACTTTTTTAGCCAGTTTTACAGCCAAGCACATCAGTCATATAACTTGGTACCTGACACATGCTAACTGTTAGCATGCTAACTTTTTTTTGCCTTTTTTGCAGCCGAACGCTCAAGACTCATAACTTTGTACTTGACACATGCTAGTGTTAGCATTCTAGCATGCTAACTTTTTTAGCCAGTTTTACAGCCGAGCACATCAGTCATATAACTTGATAATTGACACATGGCAACTGTTAGCATGCTAATATTAGCATGCTAACTTTTTTTTGCCTTTTTTGCAGCCGAACGCTCAAGACTCATAACGTTGTACTTGACACATGCTAGTGTTAGCATTCTAGCATGCTAACTTTTTTAGCCAGTTTTACAGCCCAGCACATCATTCATATAACTTGGTACCTGACACATGCTAACTGTTAGCATGCTAACTTTTTTTTGCCTTTTTTGCAGCCGAACGCTCAAGACTCATAACATTGTACTTGACACATGCTAGTGTTAGCATTCTAGCATGCTAACTTTTTTAGCCAGTTTTACAGCCGAGCACATCAGTCATATAACTTGATAATTGACACATGGTAACTGTTAGCATGCTAATATTAGCATGCTAATGTTAGCATGCTAATTTTTTTTTTGCCTTTTTTGCAGCCGAACGCTCAAGACTCGTAACTTTGTACTTGACACATGCTAGTGTTAGCATTCTAGCATGCTAACTTTTTTAGCCAGTTTTACAGCCCAGCACATCAGTCATATAACTTGGTAATTGACACATGCTAACTGTTAGCATTCTAAGATTAGCATTCTAGCATACATGCAAACTTTTTTTTTTGCCTTTTTTGCAGCCGAACGTTTAAGACTCATAACTTTGTGCCTGACACATGCTAATGTTAGCATTCTAACATGCTAACTTTTTTTTTAGCCAATTTTGCAGCCAAACTCCCAAGACTCATGTGACTTGGTACTTGGCACATGCTAATGTTGGCATTCTAGCATGCTAACTTTTTTAGCCAGTTTTACAGCCCAGCACATCAGTCATATAACTTGGTACCTGACACATGCTAACTGTTAGCATGCTAACTTTTTTTTGCTTTTTTTGCAGCCGAACGCTAAGACTCATAACTTTGTACTTGACACATGCTAGTGTTAGCATTCTAGCATGCTAACTTTTTTAGCCTGTTTGACAGCCGAGCACATCAGTCATATAACTTGGTAATTGACACATGCTAACTGTTAGCATGCTAATATTAGCATGCTAACGTTAGCATGCTAACTTTTTTTTGCCTTTTTTGCAGCCGAACGCTCAAGACTCATAACGTTGTACTTGACACATGCTAGTGTTAGCATTCTAGCATGCTAACTTTTTTAGCCAGTTTTACAGCCCAGCACATCAGTCATATAACTTGGTACCTGACACATGCTAACTGTTAGCATGCTAACTTTTTTTTGCTTTTTTTGCAGCCGAACGCTCAAGACTCATAACTTTGTACTTGACACATGCTAGTGTTAGCATTCTAGCATGCTAACTTTTTTAGCCAGTTTTACAGCCCAGCACATCAGTCATATAACTTGGTAATTGACACATGCTAACTGTTAGCATGCTAATATTAGCATGCTAACGTTAGCATGCTAACTTTTTTTTGCCTTTTTTGCAGCCGAACGCTCAAGACTCATAACTTTGTACTTGACACATGCTAGTGTTAGCATTCTAGCATGCTAACTTTTTTAGCCAGTTTTACAGCCCAGCACATCAGTCATATAACTTGGTACCTGACACATGCTAACTGTTAGCATGCTAACTTTTTTTTGCCTTTTTTGCAGCCGAACGCTCAAGACTCATAACTTTGTACTTGACACATGCTAGTGTTAGCATTCTAGCATGCTAACTTTTTTAGCCAGTTTTACAGCCCAGCACATCAGTCATATAACTTGGTAATTGACACATGCTAACTGTTTGCATGCTAATATTAGCATGCTAACATACATGCAAACTTTTTTTTTGCCTTTTTTGCAGCCGAACGCTCAAGACTCATAACTTTGTACTTGACACATGCTAGTGTTAGCATGCTAGCATGCTAACTTTTTTAGCCAGTTTTACAGCCCAGCACATCAGTCATATAACTTGGTACCTGACACATGCTAACTGTTAGCATGCTAACTTTTTTTTGCCTTTTTTGCAGCCGAACGCTCAAGACTCATAACTTTGTACTTGACACATGCTAGTGTTAGCATTCTAGCATGCTAACTTTTTTAGCCAGTTTTACAGCCGAGCACATCAGTCATATAACTTGATAATTGACACATGGCAACTGTTAGCATGCTAATATTAGCATGCTAATGTTAGCATGCTAACTTTTTTTTTGCCTTTTTTGCAGCCGAACGCTCAAGACTCATAACTTTGTACTTGACACATGCTAGTGTTAGCATTCTAGCATGCTGAACCTTTTTAGCCAGTTTTACAGCCCAGCACATCAGTCATATAACTTGGTAATTGACACATGCTAACTGTTAGCATGCTAAGATTAGCATTCTAGCATACATGCAAACTTTTTTTTTTGCCTTTTTTTGCAGCCGAACGTTTAAGACTCATAACTTTGTACCTGACACATGCTAATGTTAGCATTCTAACATGCTAACTTTTTTTTAGCCAATTTTGCAGCCAAACTCCCAAGACTCATGTGACTTGGTACTTGGCACATGCTAATGTTGGCATTCTAGCATGCTAACTTTTTTAGCCAGTTTTACAGCCCAGCACATCAGTCATATAACTTGGTAATTGACACATGCTAACTGTTAGCATGCTAAGATTAGCATTCTAGCATACATGCAAACTTTTTTTTTTGCCTTTTTTTGCAGCCGAACGTTTAAGACTCATAACTTTGTACCTGACACATGCTAATGTTAGCATTCTAACATGCTAACTTTTTTTTAGCCAATTTTGCAGCCAAACTCCCAAGACTCATGTGACTTGGTACTTGGCACATGCTAATGTTGGCATTCTAGCATGCTAACTTTTTTTAGCCAGTTTTACACTCATATTACTTGGTACCGGACACATGCTAACTGTTAGCATGCTAAGATTAGCTTTCTAGCAAACTTTTTTTTTTGCCTTTTTCGCAGCCGAACGTTTAAGACTCATAACTTTGTACCTGACACATGCTAATGTTAGCATTCTAACATGCTAACTTTTTTATCCAGTTTTACAGCCGAGCACATCAGTCTTATAACTTGGTACCTGACACATGCTAACTGCTAGCATGCTAAGATTAGCATCCTAGCATACTAACGTTAGCATGCTAGCTTTTTTTTTTTGCAGCCGAACGCTCAAGACTCATAACTTTGTACTTGACATGTGTTATTTTTAGCATTTTAGCATGCTAACTTTTTTTTTTTTTTGCCAGTTTTACGGCCGAGCACCTCAGAGTCATACGACTTGGTTAAAATAGAGCCCGGACCTAAACCCAATTGAGCATCTCCGGAGAGCCCTGAAAATGGCCATTTAACCTTGCATCATTCCTAAGAAGACTGTACTGGCTCAAAAGGGGCTTCTACTAAATACTGAGCAGAGCCTCTGAATACGTCTGATATTTACATTTTTATTTATTTTAATAATTCTGCGAAAATGTCTCCAATTCTGCATTTGTCTGTCAAGATGGGCTGCTGAGTGAAGAAATGAAAATGAACGTTGACGTCATGACTTGGCGCGCACTGCCGTGTTTACGGAAGTAAACATGACGTCACGACTTGGCGCGCACTGCCGTGTTTCCGGAAGTAAACATGACGCCACGACTTGGCGCGAACAGCAGTGTTTACGGAAGTGAACACGGCGTCACGGTTGCGACGTCGCGCGCACTGCCGTGTTTACGGAAGTAAACGTGACGTCATGACTTGGCGCGAACAGCCGTGTTTACGGAAGTGAACATGGCGTCCACTCTCGTCGGTCTCAGTTCAGGTGCATTTGTGGGCAATTTCAAGGGTTTTGTGTGACTAAAGTCAACATTTTTTAAACGAACAATTGCGCGTAGAAGGAAGAGGACAAGCATTTTGTCTGTGGTAGTTCCACGGGATATTTTGCTGGGATGTTTCTGCTTGAAGAGCGAGTGTGTGGGCGAGCAGTCGGAGACAAAAGTGCCGGTGAGTTCCTAAAACATTTGATTTTTCACCTCTTTGTTGTCAGCTATTTATTTTATAACCGTCTATTTTTAACGAATAATCACCACGCTTATTAGTAATGTGCGATACCAGTGATTTTCTTTCCGATACGATCCGTAAAAGGGCTGGTATCGGCGATACCAATCCGATACCGATACGTTGCGCCTGCTAAAATTTCAAATAAAATTGTGTTTTCAAAGGATAAAATATCTATATAAAAAAACAGCAATAAAAATGTAAGTAAAAAGAGCAAAACATCAAAATGAGTAAAAGCTCAGAATTTGAAACTAATAATCAATAATAATGTACCTAGTCACCTATAACACAATGTTTTGTCTTTAAATGTCGATAATGTCTGTTTATAGATTTATTTATTTTTTATTCAAAAAAATATCAAAATGGCCATCCCATACTTAACATTTCAGAATGCGGCCCTCGGTTTAGAGGAGTCGGGACACTTTGTGTGTGCGTGCGTGTAGAAAATGGATGGATGTATATATGTATACTATATATGTATATTTGTGTGTATATATGTATATTTGTGTGTGTGTATATACAGTATATATGTATATATATATGTATGTATATATATATATATATATATATATATATATATATATATATATATATATATATATATATATATATATATATATATATATTTGTGTGTAAAAATTTATATTTGTGTGTAAAAATTTATATTTGTGTGTGTATATATGTATACTGTATATATATATATGTATATTTGTGTGTATATGTGCATAATTGTGTATATATATATATATATATATATATATATATATATATATATATATATATATGTATATTTGTGTGTATATATGCATATATGTATAATTGTGTATATATATATATATATATATATATATATATATATATATATATATATATATATATATATATATATATACAGTACAGGCCAAAAGTTTGGACACACCTTCTCCTCATTCAATGTGGTTTTTTTAATTTTCATGACTAGACATTGTAGATTGTCACATCAAAACTATGAATTTGTTCAAGTACATGTGGAGTTATGTACTTAACAAAAAAACAATGACTGAAAACATGTTTGATATTCTTTTTTTCTTGAAAATAGCCACCCTTTGCTCTGATTACTGCTTTGCACACTCTTGGCATTCTCTCCATGAGCTTCAAGAGGTAGTCACCTGCAATGGTTTTCACTTCACAGGTGTCATGATTTTGATGTGACAATCTACAATGTAAATAGTCATGAAAATAAAGAAAACTCATTGAAATGAGAAGGTGTGTCTAAACTTTTGGCCTGTACTGTATATATATATATATATATATATATATATATATATATATATATATATATATATATATATATATATATATATATATATATATATATACACACACATATATATATATATATATATATATATATATATATATATATATATATATATATATATATATATATATATATATATATATATATATGTATATAAAACCTTATTAAATTGTAATTATTCAAATATTTTAAGGTAGAGGTGGACAAATGCATTATATTAATGTGAATTACATTATAAAATGAAATAGAATATAATATTTTATTTTATTTTGTAACATATTAATATTATTACATTTAGTCAAATAATAATACATGAAATGTGTTATGACTTAAGTATAATTCATTAGGTATATATATTGTTAAGAAGTAGCCACATCTTCCTGAGAGCCACAATCCCCTGTAGTTAACATGAGTGTATTGCGTAACAGGACAATTTATTTATTTGAATTTTTTCCCCCTGAAAGCAATAAATGAAAAAGAAATGTCCACTGCAGAGGACGGGTTAAATAAGCAAGAAGGCAGGTCCGATATAAAGAATATATCTGGGACACGAGCACAAAGACATCAGTAAAAGTGACACAGGAGACGCGACCCTTCCCTTTCCTCCCGCCAACCCAGCCTCCAGCCCACGCGGTTGCCATGGCAGCGTGAATGAAGGCAAGGTTGACAGCCACTTACTGGCCCTGCCTCAAAGGTAGCACCTCCCCTTCAGCGGCTGTAGGGCCGCATCAGCGTCAGGCCGCCTGGCTGGAGCGGCTGCCACTTAATTGGAGCTGCAGGACACCCGGGCTGCAGCTGGGGCGCCGCCGGCCGGAAAACCAAAACTCCGTGACGGGCTCCCGGAGGTCGGAGGTCGCCTTGTGGCCGCTCGCAGTCAGACGTGGAGTCTGACTCGAAGCCTTCAGACTGTTGCACGACAGTCGCCCTCGCACAAGTCAACACAAACCTTCTTCTTCTTGGAACACGCAGAAAGTGGCCATGTTTTTTGTCAACAACATCCAATCCACTTGGGAATTTGCTGTCATTGGTTTAAGTCAGGGGTCTCCAAACTGTTTGACTCCGGGGCCGCATTGGGTTAAAAAATTTGGCCCGGGGGCCGTATATATATATATATATATATATATATATATATATATATATATATATATATATATATATATATATATATATATATATATATATATATATATATATGTGTATGTGTGGGAAAAAATCACAAGACTATTTCATCTCTACAGGCCTGTTTCATGAGGGTTTCCTCAATCCTCAGGAGATTTTAATGGAAGCATTCACATACCATGGTTTATATAGGGCACAGAGCGGGTGGGTACAGGCAGGCGTAGGGGCCAAAAGCCTGCCTGTACCCACCCGCTCTGTGCCCTATATAAACCATGTAGGGCTGCAACAACTAATCGATTAAATCGATTAAAATCGATTATAAAAATAGTTGCCGATTAATTTAGTCATCGATTCGTTGGATTTATGCTATGCGCATGCGCAGAGGCTTTAAAAAATAAAAAATAAAATTATTTTTTATTTTTTAAATTTTTTTAAATAAACCTTTATTTATGAACTGCAACATGTACAAACAGCTGAGAAACAATCAAAAATAAGTATGGTGCCAGTATGCAGGTTTTTTTCAATAAAATACTGGAAAGGATAGAAATGTAGTTTGTCTCTTTTATCCGATTATTAATCGATTAATCGAAGTAATAATCGACAGATTAATCGATTATCAAATTAATCGTTAGTTGCAGCCCTAAAACCATGGTATGTGAATGCTTCCATTAAAATCTCCTGATGATTGAGGAAACCCTCATGAAACAGGCCTGTAGAGATGAAATAGTCTTGTGATTTTTTCCCACACACACATATTACGCTCTACCACGGTATCGAGCACTATTTGTATTTTTTTTGGATAATCTAATTAAGACATATATATATATATATATATATATATATATATATATATGTGTGTGTGTGTGTGTGTATATATATATATATATATATATATATATATATATATATATATATATATATATATATATATATATATATATATATATATATATATATATATATATATATATATGTGGGAAAAAATCACAAGACTATTTCATCTCTACAGGCCTGTTTCATGAGGGTTTCCTCAATCATCAGGAGATGATTGAGGAAACAGGCGTAGGGGCCAAAAGCCTGCCTGTACCCACCCGCTCTGTGCCCTATATAAACCATGGTATGTGAATGTTTCCATTAAAATCTCCTGATGATTGAGGAAACCCTCATGAAACAGGCCTGTAGAGATGAAATAGTCTTGTGATTTTTTCCCACACACACATATTACGCTCTACCACGGTATCGAGCACTATTTTTATTTTTTTGGGATAATCTAATTAAGACATATATATATATATATATATATATATATATATATATATATATATATATATATATATATATATATATATATATATATATATATATATATATATATGTGTGTGTGTGTGTGGGAAAAAATCACAAGACTATTTCATCTCTACAGGCCTGTTTCATGAGGGTTTCCTCAATCATCAGGAGATGATTGAGGAAACAGGCGTAGGGGCCAAAAGCCTGCCTGTACCCACCCGCTCTGTGCCCTATATAAACCATGGTATGTGAATGTTTCCATTAAAATCTCCTGATGATTGAGGAAACCCTCATGAAACAGGCCTGTAGAGATGAAATAGTCTTGTGATTTTTTCCCACACACACATATTACGCTCTACCACGGTATCGAGCACTATTTTTATTTTTTTTGGATAATCTAATTAAGACATATATATATATATATATATATATATATATATATATATATATATGTGTGGGAAAAAATCACAAGACTATTTCATCTCTACAGGCCTGTTTCATGAGGGTTTCCTCAATCATCAGGAGATGATTGAGGAAACAGGCGTAGGGGCCAAAAGCCTGCCTGTACCCACCCGCTCTGTGCCCTATATAAACCATGGTATGTGAATGCTTCCATTAAAATCTCCTGATGATTGAGGAAACCCCTCATTAAACAGGCCTGTAGAGATGAAATAGTATTGTGATTTTTTCTCACCCATACATATTACGCTCTACCACGGTATCGAGCACTATTTTTTATTTTGTTTTGATAATCTAATTAAGACATATGTATATATATATATATATATATATATATATATATATATATATATATATATATATATATATACCACAAAACTTTTCTCCAGAAGGTCTTATCTTTGTCCATATGATGTCAGATGAAACAAAAATGGAGCTGTTTGGCCACAATACCCAGCAATATGTTTGGAGGAGAAAAGGTCAGGCCTTTAATCGCAGGAACACCACACCTACCGTCAAGCATGGTGGTGGTAGTATTATGCTCTGAGCCTGTTTTGCTGCCAATGGAACCAGTGCTTTAGAGAGAGTAAATGGGACAATGAAAAAGGAGGATTACCTCCAAATTATTCAGGACAAGCTAAAATAATCAGCCCGGAGGTTGGGTCTTGGGTGCAGTTGGGTGTTCCAACAGATTAAAAAAAAATAATAATAAAATTTAAACTTCTCGCGGGCCGGATTTTGGACGCTAACTAGAAATCAGTTTTAAAAGACATCTATGTATAATCAACCCTATATCGAGGTCTTGTGCCTGCTTGGATTTCACCCGCACTTGAATGGCCTGCCGTCTCTGCATCCTGTGGTCCAGACCAAAAACACCCACACCAAAACGCTGCTATTTTAACTGTAGGCTAGCATCTTTGCAATAAGTGTTATGGTACCACATTATTCATATAGTACCAGCATAATGGAAACTATTAAACTACAGTAGCGTAGCAGGCCTAAGTAGTCATTAAAGACAATGCTGAGGTTTTATTTTAAAATGATTTTTAATAAATTTGGCCACTGTAGCATTCCACACAGTTCGAAGAGTAACACTTTATTCCATGAATTAAGTGATTTGTTTGCGTACCACCAGATGGCGCCCGTGTGCCACAGTTTGAGACTCACTGCTAAAGTCTACTTTGTTTTGTGTATATTTGACATTCGTGTTGTTGACTGGACGTATCAGAATGACTCGTGCGGTGTTTCTCCCGCCATCGATCCAGGGGTCCACTCAGAAAAGGCGGGTCAAGGCAAACTCATACATCATCGTCATCATCATCCCGCTCGCCTCTCCCAAAAGAAAAATCCGCGGCTGCTCGGCACAATCAAAACTTTGGTCTTTGTAGACCTCAAAGCGGTCCGGCCAGAAGCGGCGATCAATAAGGAATAAAAGGGAAGGAGGCGTTCAAACGGGTGGTTGACTTGAGTCTTTCTTTGGGCTGAGCACGGCGTGACTGAAGGTGATTATTCTAATGGGAAAAGTGACAAACATTCAATTGAATCTGGTTCAGATACTTCTTGTTATTATTATGTAAAAGACAGCGGGGAAACAATTATTGAGACTTCATTTCCATAGCAAAGGTAGGAGTGAACTCAGCATCACCTCAGCGACAGATGCTTTCTCTTTACCCACAGGGAAAACATCCGCCTGAGGGATTTATATTCCTCACTCTAATTATGCATATGTCCATAACTCATATTTCACAGGATGCTCTCATACTTTGTAACACTTTTAGGCTACTTCCAATTTGGAGTTTTTATTGTCAAATACTATTTATTTAGTGGCCGTTCACATGACTAAAAAATGTGATATGTAATGCGAATGCAAGCAGACCTGCATGCGGACATGGCATCATGACGTCGCACGCACTGCAGTGTTTACGGACGTAAACATGAAGTCATGACGTTGTGTGCACTGCAGTGTTTACGGACGTAAACATGAAGTCATGACGTTGTGTGCACTGCAGTGTTTACGGACGTAAACATGACGTCATGACGTCGCACGCACTGCAGTGTTTACAGAAGTAAATATGACGTTGTGACGTCACGCACTGCAGTGTTTACGGAAGTAAACATGACGTTGTGACGTCACGCACTGCAGTGTTTACGGAAGTAAACATGACGTCATGACGTTGCACGCACTGCAGAGTTTATGGAGGTAAACATGGCGTCATGACGTCGCGCGCACTGCAGTGTTTATGGAGGTAAACATGGCGTCGTGACGTCGCGCGCACTGCAGTGTTTACGGAAGTCAACATGACGTTGTGCGCACTGTAGTGTTTACGGACGTAAACATGACGTCGAGCGCACTGCACTGCAGTGTTTACGGAAGTAAACATGGCGTCATGACGTTGCGCGCACTGCAGTGTTTACAGAAGTAAACATGACGTTGTGACGTCACCCACTGCAGTGTTTACGGAAGTAAACATGATGTCATGACGTTGCACGCACTGCAGTGTTTATGGAGGTAAACATGGCGTCGTGATGTCGCGCGCACTGCAGTGTTTACGGAAGTCAACATGACGTTGTGCGCACTGTAGTGTTTACGGACGTAAACATGACGTCGAGCGCACTGCACTGCAGTGTTTACGGAAGTAAACATGGCATCATGACGTTGTGCGCACTGCAGTGTTTACGGACGTAAACATGAAGTCATGACGTTGTGTGCACTGCAGTGTTTACAGAAGTAAACATGGCATCATGACGTTGTGCGCACTGCAGTGTTTACGGACGTAAACATGAAGTTGTGACGTCATGCACTGCAATGTTTCTGAAAGTAAACATGACATTGTGACGTCATGCACTGCAGTGTTTACGGAAGTAAACATGGCGTAGTGACGTCATGCACTGCAGTGTTTACGGAAGTAAACATGACGTTGTGACGTCACGCACTGCAGTGTTTACGGAAGTAAACATGACGTCGTGACGTTGCACGCACTGCAGTGTTTACGGAGATAAACATGACGTAGTGACGTCACGCACTGCAGTGTTTACGGAAGTAAACATGACGTTGTGACGTCACGCACTGCAGTGTTTACGGAAGTAAACATGACGTCATGACGTTGCACGCACTGCAGTGTTTATGGAGGTAAACATGGCGTCGTGACGTCGCGCGCACTGCAGTGTTTACGGAAGTAAACATGACATCACGCACTGCAGTGTTTACGGAAGTAAACATGACGTCACACACTGCAGTGTTTACGGAAGTAAACATGACGTCACGCACTGCAGTGTTTACGGAAGTAAACATGGCTTCGTGACGTTGCACGCACTGCAGTGTTTACAGATGTAAACATTACGTTGTGACGTCACGCACTGCAGTGTTTACGGAAGTAAATATGACGTTGTGACGTCACGCACTGCAGTGTTTACGGAAGTAAATATGATGTTGTGACGTCACGCACTGCAGTGTTTATGGAGGTAAACATGGCGTCGTGATGTCGCGCGCACTGCAGTGTTTACGGAAGTCAACATGACGTTGTGCGCACTGTAGTGTTTACGGACGTAAACATGACGTCGAGCGCACTGCACTGCAGTGTTTACGGAAGTAAACATGGCATCATGACGTTGTGCGCACTGCAGTGTTTACGGACGTAAACATGAAGTCATGACGTTGTGTGCACTGCAGTGTTTACAGAAGTAAACATGGCATCATGACGTTGTGCGCACTGCAGTGTTTACGGACGTAAACATGAAGTTGTGACGTCATGCACTGCAATGTTTCTGAAAGTAAACATGACATTGTGACGTCATGCACTGCAGTGTTTACGGAAGTAAACATGGCGTAGTGACGTCATGCACTGCAGTGTTTACGGAGATAAACATGACGTAGTGACGTCACGCACTGCAGTGTTTACGGAAGTAAACATGACGTTGTGACGTCACGCACTGCAGTGTTTACGGAAGTAAACATGACGTCATGACGTTGCACGCACTGCAGTGTTTATGGAGGTAAACATGGCGTCGTGACGTCGCGCGCACTGCAGTGTTTACGGAAGTAAACATGACATCACGCACTGCAGTGTTTACGGAAGTAAACATGACGTCACACACTGCAGTGTTTACGGAAGTAAACATGACGTCACGCACTGCAGTGTTTACGGAAGTAAACATGGCTTCGTGACGTTGCACGCACTGCAGTGTTTACAGATGTAAACATTACGTTGTGACGTCACGCACTGCAGTGTTTACGGAAGTAAATATGACGTTGTGACGTCACGCACTGCAGTGTTTACGGAAGTAAATATGATGTTGTGACGTCACGCACTGCAGTGTTTACGGAAGTAAACATGACGTTACGTGCACTGCGGTGTTTACAGAAGTAAACATGACGTCGTGACGTCGCAATACTGCCGTTTTTACGGAAGTAAACATGACGTCATGACGTCGCGCGCACTGCCGTGTTTATGGAAGTAAACATGACGTCATGACGTCGCGCGCACTGCCGTGTTTACGGAAGTAAACATGACGTCGCGCGCACTGCAGTGTTTATGGAAGTAAACATGACGTCATGATGTCGCGCCCACTGGCGTGCTTACGGAAGTATACATGACGTCGCGCGCACTGCAGTGTTTACGGACGTAAACATGACGTTGTGCACAGTGCCGTGTTTACAGAAGTAAACATGGCATCATGACGTTGCGCACACTGCCGTGTTTACGGAAGTAAACATGGCGTCATGACGTCGCGCGCACTGCCGACGTCCACTCTGAGTACTAGCTGAAAAGTTGTATTTTTTAGAGCTATATAGATGAATATTTTAATGGGACATAAGTTGGATTCAGAGGGGTCATGTTCGTAAAGAAAGTCCTGTGCAATACAAAATATTAGACTATGTAAAAAACTGTAATTCAACAAAGAAATGATTAATATATTTTTCATAAATTATTCCATCCATCCATTTCCTACTGCTTGTCCCTATGTTTTTTTACTGTACATAACTTTGAAATAGGATAAACAAATGAATAATATTCATATGTGACATAAGGTAAATAAATGTTGCATGAATTGAAGACACTATCCATACAATGAGTGTGGTGCTGACCTGGGAGCCACAATCCTGATCTTTCAGAGGAGGTGTGCATAATGTGGGACTTCTGCTCTCTGAAGGATGAATCAATGTGGCATGAAGAAGAGAATTTCCAGCCCATTTCCCCCCTCTGATTACCCCCACACATACACTCCCTAATAGCGTGTTGTGTGTCATCAATCTCCTTTTCTCTGCTTTTACCACAGCAGCATGGCAGTTACTGCAGCATATGTCTTACGTATTCAAAATAAAGTGGCGGATTTGTCCGTCACGTTCCATTGATCTGCTCTGTCAAACAGGTCTTGGCTTTAGGGACAAGTACCGACTTCACTACCCTTATAGGTAAGCACCCAATTCCAGGTGCCGCTTGGCATTAAATCCAACGCTACCACATTTCCATACCTTCGCTTCGTGTCACGCCTGGTTGCAGCCTTCGCACGGCTCCAGCACTCGGCGCGGATACAAGCAGCCAAGCACTCAGGGCGGACTCGGTCGGACTACCTCAAAGTGGTCTTGCAATTTTACGTGCCAACAAAGCCAGAAATTACTGTAAGGCTTGACTTTTTGAAAATGTACTCGCTCTGGACATTAGATGAGCTACTGATTAGCATTAGCGATTTTACATGGCGATTTCAACACCTCCAAATTTGGTAATGAAAACTACAAGTAAGATGTGGTAAAAGCAAGTAATAAGTACTGTATAAACACTTTGTAGGTCTCAACAAAAAAACTGGAACATTCAACTTAATGAAAAGTTTTAAGTTTACTCTACAATACTTGCAAATGGTACTCAAAAGTACTTGCTCTAGACCAGGGGTCACCAACCTTTTTGAAAGCAAGAGCTACTTCTTGGGTAGTGATTAATGCGAAGGGCTACCAGTTTGATACACACTTAACTAAATTGCCAGAAAAAGCCAATTTGCTCAATTTACCTTTAACTCTATGTTATTATTAATAATTAATGATATTTACACTTAATTGAACGGTTTAAAAGAGGAGAAAACACGAAAAAAATGACAATTAAATTTTGAAACATAGTTTATCTTCAATTTCGACTCTCTAAAATTCAAAATTCAACCGAAAAAAAGAAGAGAAAAACTAGCTAACTCGAATCTTTTTGAAAAAATTAAAAAAATTATTTATGGCACATCATTACTAATTTTTCTTGATTAAGATTAATTTTAGAATTTTGATGACATGTTTTAAATAGGTTAAAATCCAATCTGCACTTTGTTAGAATATATAACAAATTGGACCAAGCTATATTTCTAACAAAGACAAATCATTATTTCTTCTAGATTTTCCAGAACAAAATTTTTAAAATAAATTCAAAAGACTTTGAAATAAGATTTAAATTTGATTCTACAGATTTTCTAGATTTGCCAGAATAATTTTTTTGAATTTTAATCATAATAAGTTTGAAGAAATATTTCACAAATATTCTTCGTCGAAAAAACAGAAGCTAAAATGAAGAATTAAATTAAAATGTATTTATTATTCTTTACAATAAAAAAAACAAATTTACTTGAACATTGATTTAAATGGTCAGGAAAGAAGAGGAAGGAAATTAAAAGGTAAAAAGGTAAATGTGTTTAAAAATCCTAAAATCATTTTTAAGTTTGGATTTTTTCTCTAAAATTCACTTTCTGAAAGTTATAAGAAGCAAAGTAAAAAAAATAATGAATTTATTTAAACAAGTGAGGACCAAGTCTTTATAATATTTTCTTGGATTTTCAAATTCTATTTGAGTTTTGTCTCTCTTAGAATTAAAAATGTCGGGCAAAGTGAGACCAGCTTGCTAGTAAATAAATCACTCACTCACTGGTAAGTGCTGCTATTTGAGCTATTTTTAGAACAGGCCAGCGGGCTACTCATCTGGTCCTTACGGGCTACCTGGTGCCCGCGGGCACCGCGTTGGTGACCCCTGCTCTAGACATTAGACGAGCTACTGATTAGCATTAGCGATTTTACATGGCGATTTCAACACCTCCAAATTTGGTAATGAAAACTACAAGTAAGACGCACAGCTGGTAAAAGCAAGTAATAAGTACAATACTTACTGTATAAACACTTTGTAGGTCTCAACAAAAAAACTGGAACATTCAACTTAATAACACAAATTTAAGTTTACTCTACAATACTTGCAAATGCACTCAAAAGTACTTGCTCTAGACATTAGACGAGCTATTGATTAGCATTAGTGATTTTACATGGCGATTTCAACACCTCCAAATTTGTAATGAAAACTACAAGTAAGACGCACAGATGGTAAACGTAAGTAATAAGTACAATACATACTGTATAAACACTTTGTAGGTCTCAACAAAAAAACTGGAACATTCAACTTAATGACAAAGATTTAAGTTTACTCTACAATACTTGCAAATGGTACTCAAAAGTACTTGCTCTAGACATTAGACGAGCTACTGATTAGCATTAGCGATTTTACATGGCGATTTCAACACCTCCAAATTTGGTAATGAAAACTAAAAGTAAGACGCACAGATGGTAAACGTAAGTAATAAGTACAATACTTACTGTATAATCACTTTGTAGGTCTCAACAAAAAAACTGTAACATTCAACTTAATAACAAAAATTTAAGTTTACTCTACAATACTTGCAAATGGCACTCAAAAGTACTTGCTCTAGACATTAGACGAGCTACCTATTAGCATTAGCGATTTTACATGGCGATTTCAACACCTCCAAATTTGGTAATGAAAACTACAAGTAAGACGCACAGCTGGTAAAAGCAAGTAATAAGTACAATACTTACTGTATAAACACTTTGTAGGTCTCAACAAAAAAACTGGAACATTCAACTTAATGACAAAGATTTAAGTTTACTCTACAATAAGTGCAAATGGTACTCAAAAGTACTTGCTCTAGACATTAGACGAGCTACTGATTAGCATTAGCGATTTTACATGGCGATTTCAACACCTCCAAATTTGGTAATGAAAACTAAAAGTAAGACGCACAGATGGTAAGCGTAGGTAATAAGTACAATACTTACTGTATAATCACTTTGTAGGTCTCAACAAAAAAACTAACATTCAACTTAATAACAAAAATTTAAGTTTACTCTACAATACTTGCAAATGGCACTCAAAAGTACTTGCTCTAGACATTAGACGAGCTACTGATTAGCATTAGCGATTTTACATGGCGATTTCAACACCTCCAAATTTGGTAATGAAAACTACAAGTAAGACGCACAGCTGGTAAAAGCAAGTAATAAGTACAATACTTACTGTATAAACACTTTGTAGGTCTCAACAAAAAACTGGAACATTCAACTTAATGACAAAGATTTAAGTTTACTCTACAATAAGTGCAAATGGTACTCAAAAGTACTTGCTCTAGACATTAGACGAGCTATTGATTAGCATTAGCGATTTTACATGGCGATTTCAACACCTCCAAATTTGGTAATGAAAACTACAAGTAAGACGCACAGATGGTAAACGTAAGTAATAAGTACAATACTTACTGTATAAACACTTTGTAGGTCTCAACAAAAAAACTGGAACATTCAACTTAATGACAAAGATTTAAGTTTACTCTACAATACTTGCAAATGGTACTCAAAAGTACTTTCTCTAGACATTAGACGAGCTACTGATTAGCATTAGCGATTTTACATGGCGATTTCAACACCTCCAAATTTGGTAATGAAAACTACAAGTAAGACGCACAGCTGGTAAAAGCAAGTAATAAGTACAATACTTACTGTATAAACACTTTGTAGGTCTCAACAAAAAAACTGGAACATTAAACTTAATGACAAAGATTTAAGTTTACTCTACAATACTTGCAAATGGTACTCAAAAGTACTTGCTCTAGACATTAGACGAGCTACTGATTAGCATTAGCGATTTTACATGGCGATTTCAACACCTCCAAATTTGGTAATGAAAACTACAAGTAAGACGCACAGCTGGTAAAAGCAAGTAATAAGTACAATACTTACTGTATAAACACTTTGTAGGTCTCAACAAAAAAACTGGAACATTAAACTTAATGACAAAGATTTAAGTTTACTCTACAATACTTGCAAATGGTACTCAAAAGTACTTTCTCTAGACATTAGACGAGCTACTGATTAGCATTAGCGATTTTACATGGCGATTTCAACACCTCCAAATTTGGTAATGAAAACTACAAGTAAGACGCACAGCTGGTAAAAGCAAGTAATAAGTACAATACTTACTGTATAAACACTTTGTAGGTCTCAACAAAAAACTGGAACATTAAACTTAATGACAAAGATTTAAGTTTACTCTACAATACTTGCAAATGGTACTCAAAAGTACTTGCTCTAGACATTGGACGAGCTACTGATTAGCATTAGCGATTTTACATGGCGATTTCAACACCTCCAAATTTGGTAATGAAAACTACAAGTAAGACGCACAGCTGGTAAAAGCAAGTAATAAGTACAATACTTACTGTATAAACACTTTGTAGGTCTCAACAAAAAACTGGAACATTAAACTTAATGACAAAGATTTAACTTTACTCTACAATACTTGCAAATGGTACTCAAAAGTACTTGCTCTAGACATTGGACGAGCTACTGATTAGCATTAGCAAATTTTACATGGCGATTTCAACACCTCCAAATTTGGTAATGAAAACTACAAGTAAGATGTGGTAAAAGCAAGTAATAAGTGCAATACTTACTGTATAAACAGTTTGTAGGTCTCAACAAAAAAACTGGAACATTCAACTTAATGAAAAGTTTTAAGTTTACTCTACAATACTTGCAAATGGTACTCAAAAGTACTTGCTCTAGACCAGGGGTCACCAACCTTTTTGAAAGCAAGAGCTACTTCTTGGGTAGTGATTAATGCGAAGGGCTACCAGTTTGATACACACTTAACTAAATTGCCAGAAATAGCCAATTTGCTCAATTTACCTTTAACTCTTTGTTATTATTAATAATTAATGATATTTACACTTAATTGAATGGTTTAAAAGAGGAGAAAACACGAAAAAAATGACAATTAAATTTTGAAACATAGTTTATCTTCAATTTCGACTCTCTAAAATTCAAAATTCAACCGAAAAAAAGAAGAGAAAAACTAGCTAGCTCGAATCTTTTTGAAAAAATTAAAAAAATGATTTATGGCACATCATTACTAATTTTTCTTGATTAAGATTAATTTTAGAATTTTGATGACATGTTTTAAATAGGTTAAAATCCAATCTGCACTTTGTTAGAATATATAACAAATTGGACCAAGCTATATTTCTAACAAAGACAATTCATTATTTCTTCTAGATTTTCCAGAACAAAAATTTTAAAAGAAATTCAAAAGACTTTGAAATAAGATTTAAATTTGATTCTACAGATTTTCTAGATTTGCCAGAATAATTTTTTTGAATTTTAATCATAATAAGTTTGAAGAAATATTTCACAAATATTCTTCGTCGAATAAACAGAAGCTAAAATGAAGAATTAAATTAAAATGTATTTATTATTCTTTACAATAAAAAAAATAAATTTACTTGAACATTGATTTAAATGGTCAGGAAAGAAGAGGAAGGAAATTAAAAGGTAAAAAGGTATATGTGTTTAAAAATCCTAAAATCATTTTTAAGTTTGGATTTTTTCTCTAAAATTCACTTTCTGAAAGTTATAAGAAGCAAAGTAAAAAAAATAATGAATTTATTTAAACAAGTGAGGACCAAGTCTTTCAAATATTTTCTTGGATTTTCAAATTCTATTTGAGTTTTGTCTCTCTTAGAATTAAAAATGTCGGGCAAAGTGAGACCAGCTTGCTAGTAAATAAATCACTCACTCACTGGTAAGTGCTGCTATTTGAGCTATTTTTAGAACAGGCCAGCGGGCTACTCATCTGGTCCTTACGGGCTACCTGGTGCCCGCGGGCACCGCGTTGGTGACCCCTGCTCTAGACATTAGACGAGCTACTGATTAGCATTAGCGATTTTACATGGCGATTTCAACACCTCCAAATTTGGTAATGAAAACTACAAGTAAGACGCACAGATGGTAAACGTAAGTAATAAGTACAATACTTACTGTATAATCACTTTGTAGGTCTCAACAATAAAACTGTAACATTGAACTTAATAACAAAAATGTAAGTTTACTGTACAATACTTGCAAATGGTACTCAAAAGTACTTTCTCTAGACATTAGACGAGCTACTGATTAGCATTAGCGATTTTACATGGCGATTTCAACACCTCCAAATTTGGTAATGAAAACTACAAGTAAGACGCACAGATGGTAAACGTAAGTAATAAGTACAATACTTACTGTATAAACACTTTGTAGGTCTCAACTAGGGCTGCAACAACTAATCGATTAAATGGATTAAAATCGATTATAAAAATAGTTGGTGATTAATTTAGTCATGGATTTGTTGGATCGATGCTATGTGCATGCGCAGAGGCAATTTTTTTTATTTTCTTTTTTTAATTATTAAAAAAAAATGTTTTTTAATAAACCTTTATTTATAAACTGCAACATTTACAAACAGCTGAGAAACAATAATCAAAATAAGTACGGTGCCAGTATGCTGGGGTTTTTTTTTTCAATAAAATACTGGAAAAGATAGAAATGTAGTTTGTCTCTTTTATCCGATTATTAATCGATTAATCGAAGTAATAATCGACAGATTAATCGATTATCAAATTAATCGTTAGTTGCAGCCCTAGTCTCAACAAAAAAACTGGAACCTTCAACTTAATGACAACGATTTAAGTCAACTTGCAAATGGTACTCAAGTGTAAGAAAACAAGATGGGCAGCACAGTTGTTATCATCTCAATGTTAAAAACGATTTGGATTTTTTAAATAAACCATAAACATGTATTAGTAGTATTTATTAACACACGAACACACACTAAAGTACTGATGATTGGCACTGATATTGATTCCCAGGTACCAGGAACTAGTAGCGTATTGATCATTGAAATGCTACTTAGCTTAGCATGATATGTGCTAAATATAAAATACGGTGCAGAGGAGAACAGCAATCATGTCCGTGTTTTCCTTTCCATAAATAAGGTGATGATGAGAATAAAAAACACTCATCACTGCGAGACACGACTCAATCACAATTCATCACGCCGCGCTTTAATGTGCGAGTGACAAGCAGAACAACTTTGAGTTGGCAGAGAAGCTACTTTAAATTGTTCACGTGTGCAAAAGTAATCAGGAAATTGATTTATTTATAGTTTGTGTAAATACATATTTTTATTGACACCCCAGGAGGGCCATTGCATTTTTGACATCAATCATGATCATGTTGCTTTATATTTTTAATGCTCGTGGGCTCCCCCTACTGTTGCACTGCACCTGAATAGTTATTTGAATCCATTATAATTGGACAGAGGCTGTTATCTCTTCCATACCATTGATTTTTTTCCTATCCAATACCCAGTAAAATTCAGGCTGGTATCGGCCATACTGATCCGATATAAATAAATAATAAATAAATGTACCTAAAATGTCTGCTAACATTTAAAAAGTTGTGTATTTCAAATAACACCAATTCTCATAGCATCAAGAATACAAGAAATAGTTATTTGTTTCAAACTCTGCAGTATATTAAGGTAGTGGCGTGAATAACAATAGTATAGTGAAGCTAATAGAACAGGAACAATCATACAAAGTACACAGAAAATGGTGTTTTAAACCAAGGAAATTAGGAAAATAATAAAAGCAATACATGAATAAAAACTAATTCAGTTAGGGTGAAAATACTGAACATGTAAATAACTCTCAACAAAAGCATCCAACATTGACTTTTTTCCTCGTTCACAAGTTGACTTACTGTTCCTCTTAATGATATACAATATAACTAAAGGGTCCATATTTTGATTTTAGAATCGATGTTACAGCATCGATATTTTCATATCAATCCTCACATCACTGTATTGTACATTTTTAAAACTAATAATTAGGGGTGCGCAAAAACATCCATCACATCCGAATAAGGTGATTTTTATTCCTAAAAAAAATAAACATAAGAATACATTTTTTAAAAAGATGTATATAGGCCATCGCCATGCAACTAGAAACGTTTGTAACTTGTAACCCATCCATCCATCCATTTTCTACCGCTTATTCCCTTCGGGGTCGCGGGGGGCGCTGGAGCCTATCTCAGCTACAATCGGGCGGAAGGCGGGGTACACCCTGGACAAGTCGCCACCTCATCGCAGGGCCAACACAGATAGACAGACAACATTAAAGGCCTACTGAAAGCCACTACTAGCGACCACGCAGTCTGATAGTTTATATATCAATGATGAAATCTTAACATTGCAACACATGCCAATACGTATAAAGTGACATTTAAAATTTCCCGGGAAATATCCGGCTGAAACGTGATGACGTATGCGCGTGACGAAGTCAGATTAACGGAAGTTATGGTACCCCGTAGAATCCTATACAAAAAGCTCTGTTTTCATTTCATAATTCCACAGTATTCTGGACATCTTTTGCAATTTGTTTAATGAACAATGAAGGCTGCAAAGAAGACAGTTGTAGGTGGGATCGGTGTATTAGCAGCGGACTACAGCAACACAACCAGGAGGACTTTGTTGGAGAGCAGACGCGCTAGCCGCCAACCTCACCTTGACTTCCTACGTCTCCGGGCCGCCAAACGCATCGGGTGAAGTCCTTCGTCCTTCTGCCGATCGCTGGAACGCAGGTGAGCACGGGTGTTGATGAGCAGATGAGGGCTGGCTGGCGTAGGCGGAGAGCTAATGTTTTTAGCATAGCTCTGTGCGGTCCGGTTGCTAAGTTAGCTTCAATGGCGTCGTTAGCAACAGCATTGTTAACCTTCGCCAGCCTGGAAAGCATTAACCGTGTATTTACATGTCCACGGTTTAATAGTATTGTTGATTTTCTATCTATCCTTCCAGTCAGGGGTTTATTTTTTTTGTTTCTATATGTAGTTAAAGCACGATGCTATCACGCTAAAGCATTTCGCCGATGTATTGTCGTGGAGATAAAAGGCACTGAATGTCCATTTCGCGTTCTCGACTCTCATTTTCAAGAGGATATAGTATCCCAGGTGGTTTAAAATACAAATCCGTGATCCACAATAGAAAAAGGAGAGAGTGTGGAATCCAATGAGCCAGCTTGTACCTAAGTTACGGTCAGAGCGAAAAAAGATACGTCCTGCACTGCCTCTCTAGTCCTTCACTGTAACGTTCCTCATCTACGAATCTTTCATCCTGGCTCAAATTAATGGGGTAATCGTCACTTTCTCGGTCCGAATCTCTCTCGCTCCATTGTAAACAACGGGGAATTGTGAGGAATACTAGCTCCTGTGACGTCACGCTACTTCCGCTACAGGCAAGGCTTTTTTTTTATCAGCGAGCAAAAGTTGCGAACTTTATCGTCGATTTTCTCTACTAAATCCTTTCAGCAAAAATGTGGCAATATCGCGAAATGATCAAGTATGACACATAGAATGGATCTGCTATTCCCGTTTAAATAAATAAAAATCATTTCAGTAGGCCTTTAACACTCACATTCACACACTAGGGCCAATTTAGTGTTGCCAATCAACCTATCCCCAGGTGCATGTCTTTGGAGGTGGGAGGGGCCTATCCCCAGGTGCATGTCTTTGGAGGTGGGAGGGGCCTATCCCCAGGTGCATGTCTTTGGAGGTGGGAGGGGCCTATCCCCAGGTGCATGTCTTTGGAGGTGGGAGGAAGCCGGAGTACCCGGAGGGAACCCACGCAGTCACCTGTTTTGAAAATATTCTATAATAGTTGTTCAACCAAATAATACATTGTGAGAATCGGTTGTGAATCGAATCGTCACTGCAGGCATCGGAATCAGACAGAATCGTTAGGTGCAATAATAATGTGGGGTGCATGAGACACAACATTTAAAAACATACTGCAACAGCAGCTACTGCCATCTTGTGGAGGAGGGTTGTCCCCATAACAATATTTTGGCACCGGTACCAACATTCATTTTGATACTTTTTGATACTTTTCTAAATAAAGGGGACCACAAAAACATGTCATTATTGTCTTTATTTGAACAAAAAATGTTAGTGTACATGAAACACATGTTTATTATTGTCATTTAAATAAAATAGTGAACATACTAGACAACTTGTCTTTTAGTAGTAAGTAAACAAACAAAGACTCCTAATTAGTCTGCAGTAACATATTGTGTCATTTATACACCTATTATTTTGTACATATTATGAGGGACAAACTGTAAAAATGAAGTATTAATCTACTTGTTCATTTACTGGTAATATCTGCTTACTTTCTCTTTTAACATGTTCTATCCACACTTCTGTTAAAATGCTAAAAAATATCGATGTAATCATAGTAGTAACGACTAGATACGCTCTTGTACTTGGTATCATTACAGTGGATGTCAGGTGTAGATCCACCCATGGCGTTTGTGAGCCACGGTGTGTAGTGAAGCATGTTGAGCTATTCCTCGTCCTCCAGTGATAAAAATACTTGTAAGAAACTTACTTAATTTGTCACCATGGAGACAAGGCTTAGTGATTTAGAAGTAGCTAAAACACTGCGGATGGATGTTAGCTGCTAGCTAGCTAGCCATGTCTTAAAGCAGCTCTTCCTGAGGGTGTTTCAGTGTTATAACTTCACCTTTATCTTGTGTCCATTCTCCCTTTTCTGTCTACACAGTGTGTCTGCTTGTAAGTACTCTGTGTGTGCGCGCTGCCCAACATGCTCCTCTGCTCGTAAAACCAGCAATGTCACCATGTGACGACGCGCTGTCATGCCCTTTAAAAAAAAAGGGGTGGGGACCGGTACTTTTTAGAGGCGGTATAGTACTGAATATGATTCATTAGTATGGCGGTACTTTACTCGTAGTGGTAAACCGTACAACTCTATTGTGGATTTAATAATAAAAACATCAGGAGGTTGTTTACAGCCACAACTGTGGAAGTTATTTTCTTAGTAGTATAAAGCAAGGTTGTTGGTAAAAAAAAAAAATGAGAGTGTGAAAACTTTGGCTGCCACTAAGTAGAAGTTGACCCCCTGAAATGAGCGTTGAAAGTGAAAGATGGTCGCAGGAAGATGAAGGAGACGTTTGAGTGAGGAAACAACAGCCTGTTTGTTTACACTCTTCTTTCACCATCAAACAG
Organism: Entelurus aequoreus; assembly: GCF_033978785.1. Lineage (NCBI taxonomy): Eukaryota > Metazoa > Chordata > Actinopteri > Syngnathiformes > Syngnathidae > Entelurus > Entelurus aequoreus. Next base: position 10,091,543 of record NC_084750.1, on the reverse strand, counting down.
CCTGTGACGCCAATCTTGTTGCTTATGAACAAGACGACAGGAAACGTTCTTCTTCTTCTTTTTTTTATAACTCTGCTTGTCAGGAGTTTTGCATGCAAATGTGACAGAAATAGTAGCAAAGCGGTCATGAAGAGCAGCGGGGGGGGCTGTGAGCGTTCCTCATCCCTGGCAGACAGACACACTAATTAATGCTTTCAAGAACAACCTCCACCTCATCACTTACAATAGACTTTTTAGCCAACATATCTTCCCTTGAACCACAATGTAGGCATATTTCCACTAAACAAAAACACCACGAGTAAATATTGTTTGCACCCATCTTGACTCAAACTGCCAAATTAAACAAAATTAAACAATCAATCCCTCCATTGTTTGTCATCCATGTGTCGGATATTGGGATACTTATTGTTTCTCCGAGGCTTCATTCATTTTTTATTTATCTCCTTCATTGATGTGCATTTTTGATCAATAGACAATTAAAGGCCTACTGAAATGAATGTTTTTTTATTTAAACGGGGATAGCAGATCTATTCTATGTGTCATACTTGATCATTTCGCGATATTGCCATATTTTTGCTGAAAGGATTTAGTATAGAACAACAACGAAAAAGATTGCAACTTTTGGTATCTGATTAAAAAAAAGGCTTGCGTGACGTAGTCAGTTGAACATATACGCAAAGTTCCCTATTGTTTACAATGATGGCCGCATGAAGTGAGAGAGATTCGGACCGAGAAAGCGACAATTTCCCCATTAATTTGAGCGAGGATGAAAGATTTGTGGATGAGGAAAGTGCAAGTGAAGGACTAGTGGGGAGTTGAAGCTATTCAGATAGGGAAGATGCTGTGAGAGGCGGGGGTGACCTGATATTCAGCTGGGAATGACTACAACAGTAAATAAACACAAGACATATATATACTCTATTAGCCACAACACAACCAGGCTTATATTTAATATGCCACAAATTAATCCTGCATAAAAACACCTGCGTGTTTGTTATGCTAGCTCCTATGCTAGCTCCTAGCTCCATATAAGCCGCCAATCCAATTCAAACACCTGATCAACACACACAATCACTCAGCCCAAAAGACCGTTCACCTAACCCAAGGTTCATAAAGCTTATATATTTAAACAAAGTAACGTACGTGACGCGCACGTACTGGCAAGCAATCAAATGTTTGGAAACGCAGCTGCTACTCACGGTACCTGGTATTCAGCTGGGAATGACTACAACAGTAAATAAACACAAGACATATATATACTCTATTAGCCACAACACAACCAGGCTTATATTTAATATGCCACAAATTAATCCTGCATAAAACACCCCAGTGTTTGTTATGCTAGCTCCTAGCTCCTCTGCTAGCTCCTAGCTCCATAGAACACGCCAATACAATTCAAACACCTGATCAACACACACAATCACTCAGCCCAAAAGACCGTTCACCTAACCCAAGGTTCATAAAGCTTATGTATTTAAAAAAAAGTTACGTACGTGACGCGCACGTACGGTCAAGCGATCAAATGTTTGGAAGCGCAGCTGCTACTCACGGTACCTGATATTCAGCTGGGAATGACTACAACAGTAAATAAACACAAGACATATATATACTTAGCCACAACACAACCAGGCTTATATTTAACATGCCACAAATTAATCCTGCATAAAAACACCTCAGTGTTTGTTATGCTAGCTCCTATGCTAGCTCCTAGCTCCATATAATTCAAACACCTGATCAACACACACAATCACTCAGCCCAAAAGACCGTTCACCTAACCCAAGGTTCATAAAGCTTATATATTTAAACAAAGTAACGTACGTGACGCGCACGTACTGGCAAGTGATCAAATGTTTGGAAGCGCAGCTGCTACTCACGGTACCTGATATTCAGCTGGGAATGACTACAACAGTAAATAAACACAAGACATATATATACTCTATTAGCCACAACACAACCAGGCTTATATTTAATATGCCACAAATTAATCCTGCATAAAAACACCTGCGTGTTTGTTATGCTAGCTCCTAGCTCCTCTGCTAGCTCCTAGCTCCATAGAACACGCCAATACAATTCAAACACCTGATCAACACACACAATCACTCAGCCCAAAAGACCGTTCACCTAACCCAAGGTTCATAAAGCTTATATATTTAAAAAAAGTTACGTACGTGACGCGCACGTACGGTCAAGCTATCAAATGTTTGGAAGCCAAAGCTGCATACTCACGGTAGCACGTCTGCGTCTTTGTCATCCAAATCAAAGTAATCCTGGTAAGAGTCTGTGTTGTCCCAGTTCTCTACAGGCGTCTGTGTATCGAAGTCAAAAGTCCTCCTGGTTAGAGTCTCTGTTATCCGAGTTCTTCCATCTTGACCGCATCTTTCGGGAATGTAAACAAAGAAGCGCCGGCTGTGTACGTGTTGTGGCTGACTTCCCTCGCAAAATAGACGCTTCGCACCGACAACTTTCTTCTTTGCTTGCTCAGCTTCTTTCTCCATAATGCAATGAACATAATTGCAACAGATTCACCAACACAGATGTCCAGAATACACCCAGAATGAGATGAAAACAGCTACTTCGTATTGGCTTCAATGTGGAAGGCATACCCGTGTTCCCCGGGCTACGTCACGCGCATACGTCATCCTCAGAGGCGTTTCGAACCGGAAGTTTAGCGGCAAATTTAAAATGTCACTTTATAAGTTAACCCGGCCGTATTGGCATGTGTTGCAATGTTAAGATTTCATCATTGATATATAAACTATCAGACTGCGTGGTCGCTAGTAGTGGCTTTCAGTAGGCCTTTAAACTTTAGCAACTAAACGCATATTTACACACCTCTGCTTGAGAAGGAACAGGATGAAGAAAATCTTACATTTCCTGCCCCCCTTCAACATAATAAGTAGTCTTACTTCATGGATAGCCCAGAATCACAAGCATACAAACCAAACAAATACATCCAAATATAGTGAAAACAAACAAAAAACAACAAGTGCAAAACTTCACGAAGTACAAACCGAACAAAAAAAGTAATATACACCTCACAGGATGATACAAAACAAATACAAAAGCAGACCAAAAATAAGTAAAATAATAAATATAAAGCAAAATGTAAACACTTACTGCTGTCCATATGATCTTATTGCTCTGTCTTTACATATATTTTTCAATTGGAATATATTTCTACAATCTTGTATCTCATTGTAAAGAGAATTCCATAGTTTAACCTGATACTGTTACTGTGAAAAGTAACTATTTAGTTACTTCTTCCCCCCCCCCCCCTTTTTTTAAGGCTCCCATTAATGCCCTTTTAGCCTTCATTTCAGTACTGTTATTGCACTGGAGAATAATACAATCTGTTGATCAACTTGACATGCATTTGCATCACTCAACTCAGAAAGCAATGTGGTCTACATACAACACACAAACAACGTGGTCTACATACAACACACAAACAACGTGGTCTACATACAACACACAAACAACGTGGTCTACATACAACACACAAACAATGTGGTCTACATACAACACACAAACAATGTGGTCTACATACAACACACAAACAATGTGGTCTACATACAACACACAAACAATGTGGTCTACATACAACACACAAACAACGTGGTCTACATACAACACACAAACAACGTGGTCTACATACAACACACAAACAATGTGGTCTACATACAACACACAAACAATGTGGTCTACATACAACACACAAACAATGTGGTCTACATACAACACACAAACAATGTGGTCTACATACAACACACAAACAATGTGGTCTACATACAACACACAAACAATGTGGTCTACATACAACACACAAACAACGTGGTCTACATACAACACACAAACAACGTGGTCTACATACAACACACAAGCAACGTGGTCTACATACAACACACAAACAACGTGGTCTACATACAACACACAAACAACGTGGTCTACATACAACACACAAACAACGTGGTCTACATACAACACACAAACAACGTGGTCTACATACAACACACAAACAACGTGGTCTACATAAAACACACAAACAACGTGGTCTACATACAACACACAAACAATGTGGTCTACATACAACACACAAACAATGTGGTCTACATACAACACACAAACAATGTGGTCTACATACAACACACAACCAACGTGGTTTACATACAACACACAAACAATGTGGTCTACATACAACACACAAACAACGTGGTCTACATACAACACACAAACAATGTGGTCTACATACAACACACAAACAATCTGGTCTACATACAACACACAAACAATGTGGTCTACATACAACACAAACAATGTGGTCTACATACAACACACAAACAATGTGCTCTACATACAACACACAAACAATGTGGTCTACATACAACACACAAACAATGTGGTCTACATACAACACACAAACAATGTGGTCTACATACAACACACAAACAATGTGGTCTACATACAACACACAAACAATGTGGTCTACATACAACACACAAACAATGTGGTCTACATAAAACACACAAACAATGTGGTCTACATACAACACACAAACAACGTGCTCTACATACAACACACAAACAACGTGCTCTACATACAACACACAAACAACGTGGTCTACATACAACACACAAACAACGTGCTCTACATACAACACACAAACAACGTGGTCTACATACAACACACAAACAATGTGGTCTACATACAACACACAAACAATGTGGTCTACATACAACACACAAACAACGTGGTCTACATACAACACACAAACAATGTGGTCTACATACAACACACAAACAATGTGGTCTACATACAACACACAAACAATGTGGTCTACATACAACACACAAACAATGTGGTCTACATACAACACACAAACAACGTGGTCTACATACAACACACAAACAATGTGGTCTACATACAACACACAAACAATGTGGTCTACATACAACACACAAACAATGTGGTCTACATACAACACACAAACAACGTGGTCTACATACAACACACAAACAACGTGGTCTACATACAACACACAAACAATGTGGTCTACATACAACACACAAACAATGTGGTCTACATACAACACACAAACAACGTGGTTTACATACAACACACAAACAATGTGGTCTACATACAACACACAAACAACGTGGTCTACATACAACACACAAACAACGTGGTCTACATACAACACACAAACAACGTGGTCTACATACAACACACAAACAATGTGGTCTACATACAACACAAACAATGTGGTCTACATACAACACACAAACAATGTGCTCTACATACAACACACAAACAATGTGGTCTACATACAACACACAAACAATGTGGTCTACATACAACACACAAACAATGTGGTCTACATACAACACACAAACAATGTGGTCTACATACAACACACAAACAATGTGGTCTACATAAAACACACAAACAACGTGGTCTACATACAACACACAAACAACGTGGTCTACATACAACACACAAACAACGTGCTCTACATACAACACACAAACAATGTGCTCTACATACAACACACAAACAACGTGGTCTACATACAACACACAAACAACGTGCTCTACATACAACACACAAACAACGTGCTCTACATACAACACACAAACAATGTGGTCTACATACAACACACAAACAACGTGGTCTACATACAACACACAAACAACGTGGTCTACATACAACACACAAACAACGTGGTCTACATACAACACACAAACAATGTGGTCTACATACAACACACAAACAACGTGGTCTACATACAACACACAAACAACGTGGTCTACATACAACACACAAACAACGTGGTCTACATACAACACACAAACAACGTGGTCTACATACAACACACAAACAACGTGGTCTACATACAACACACAAACAACGTGGTCTACATACAACACACAAACAACGTGGTCTACATACAACACACAAACAACGTGCTCTACATACAACACACAAACAACGTGGTCTACATTCAACACACAAACAATGTGGTCTACATACAACACACAAACAATGTGCTCTACATACAACACACAAACAACGTGGTCTACATACAACACACAAACAATGTGGTCTACATACAACACACAAACAACGTGGTCTACATGCAACACACAAACAACGTGGTCTACATGCAACACACAAACAACGTGGTCTACATACAACACACAAACAACGTGGTCTACATAAAACACAAACAACGTGGTCTACATACAACACACAAACAATGTGGTCTACATACAACACACAAACAATGTGCTCTACATACAACACACAAACAACGTGGTCTACATACAACACACAAACAATGTGGTCTACATACAACACACAAACAATGTGGTCTACATACAACACACAAACAACGTGGTCTACATGCAACACACAAACAACGTGGTCTACATGCAACACACAAACAACGTGGTCTACATACAACACACAAACAACGTGGTCTACATAAAACACAAACAACGTGGTCTACATACAACACACAAACAATGTGGTCTACATACAACACACAAACAATGTGGTCTACATACAACACACAGACAATGTGGTCTACATACAACACACAAACAATGTGGTCTACATACAACACACAAACAATGTGGTCTACATACAACACACAAACAATGTGGTCTACATACAACACACAAACAATGTGGTCTACATGCAACACACAAACAACGTGGTCTACATGCAACACACAAACAACGTGGTCTACATACAACACACAAACAATGTGGTCTACATACAACACACAAACAATGTGCTCTACATACAACACACAAACAATGTGGTCTATATACAACACACAAACAATGTGCTCTACATACAACACACAAACAATGTGCTCTACATACAACACACAAACAATGTGCTCTACATACAACACATAAACAATGTGCTCTACATACAACACACAAACAATGTGCTCTACATACAACACACAAACAATGTGCTCTACATACAACACACAAACAATGTGGTCTACATACAACACACAAACAACGTGGTCTACATACAACACACAAACAACGTGCTCTACATACAACACACAAACAACGTGCTCTACATACAACACACAAACAACGTGCTCTACATACAACACAAACAACGTGCTCTACATACAACACAAACAATGTGGTCTACATACAACACACAAACAATGTGGTCTACATACAACACACAAACAATGTGCTCTACATACAACACACAAACAATGTGGTCTATATACAACACACAAACAAAGTGCTCTACATACAACACACAAACAATGTGGTCTACATACAACACACAAACAATGTGCTCTACATACAACACACAAACAATGTGGTCTACATACAACACACAAACAAAGTGCTCTACATACAACACACAAACAATGTGGTCTACATACAACACACAAACAATGTGCTCTACATACAACACACAAACAATGTGCTCTACATACAACACACAAACAATGTGGTCTACATACAACACACAAACAATGTGGTCTACATACAACACACAAACAATGTGGTCTACATACAACACACAAACAATGTGGTCTACATACAACACACAAACAACGTGCTCTACATACAACACACAAACAACGTGCTCTACATACAACACAAACAACGTGCTCTACATACAACACAAACAATGTGGTCTACATACAACACACAAACAATGTGGTCTACATACAACACACAAACAATGTGCTCTACATACAACACACAAACAATGTGCTCTACATACAACACACAAACAATGTGCTCTACATACAACACACAAAGACAAAGATATGTTTCAAAGGACCAATTTATTTCAGGCCAGAAAAAATGGACAAAACTATTTTAAATAGCTGCAACATAATGTCACTTTAACTTTAACTCTAAGTAGATAGGATCTTTGATCCAAGACACAACTTACATTTAACTAAAATGTTATTTTCTTTGTGCTCGACAAAAGAAAAGTATTGAGAATGTCTCCATGTTAAAAAACTCGACTTCTGGCTTCGCCATGATGTCTTGTTAGTTGTTATGAGAGTAGCGTATGTGTGCGTGTGTGCGTATGTGTGTGTGTGTGTGTGTGTGTGGCCCTTTAAGATATGACAGCATGAGAGGTGAGTGACGTCAGTGAGTGAGTGGGCGAGAGAGGTGAGGGAGCGGCGACAGTGAGTGCGTGCGGGTGCTCTAGCTTGGTGGATGGCTGCGTGCATAACACCAATAAAGTCACAAAGTTGCAACAAACCGCCGGGCTCGTCATTCACCCTCAGCTGTAAAGACCCTCTTTCGGGTAAAGTGAAGGTTGTTAGCCCCGAAGTACGGCTCTGGAGGAACGTCCCTACACTTTATGTTACTCTTACATGTGTTCCCCCACACTTTATGTTCCTCTTATATGTGTTCCCCCACACTTTATGTTACTCTTATATGTGTTCCCCCACACTTCCACACAGTAGCTGATATATGGCAATATAAGTGCACAATACAATATACGCATTGCCCTATAATCTAACACATATTTGACCTTATTTAAAGGCCTACTGAAAGCCACTACTAGCGACCACGCAGTCTGATAGTTTATATATCAATGATGACATCTTAACATTGCAACACATGCCAATACGGCCGGGTTAACTTATAAAGTGACATTTTAAATTCCCCGGGAAATATCCGGCTGAAACGTCGCGGTATGATGACGTATGCGCGTGACGAAGTCAGAGTAACGGAAGTTATGGTACCCCGTAGAATCCTATACAAAAAGCTCTGTTTTCATTTCATAATTCCACAGTATTCTGGACATCTTTTGCAATTTGTTTAATGAACAATGAAGGCTGCAAAGAAGACAGTTGTAGGTGGGATCGGTGTATTAGCAGCGGACTACAGCAACACAACCAGGAGGACTTTTTTGGAGAGCAGCCGCGCTAGCCGCGCTAGCTGCCGACCTCACCCTGACTTCCTACGTCTCCGGGCCGCCAAACGCATCGGGTGAAGTCCTTCGTCCTTCTGCCGATCGCTGGAACGCAGGTGAGCACGGGTGTTGATGAGCAGATGAGGGCTGGCTGGCGTAGGTGGAGAGCTAATGTTTTTAGCATAGCTCTGTGCGGTCCCGTTGCTAAGTTAGCTTCAATGGCGTCGTTAGCACAGCATTGTTAACCTTCGCCAGCCTGGAAAGCATTAACCGTGTATTTACATGTCCACGGTTTAATAGTATTGTTGATTTTCTATCTATCCTTCCAGTCAGGGGTTTATTTTTTTTGTTTCTATATGCAGTTAAAGCACGATGCTATCACGTTAGCTCGTAGCTAAAGCATTTCGCCGATGTATTGTCGTGGAGATAAAAGGCACTGAATGTCCATTTCGCGTTCTCGACTCTCATTTTCAAGAGGATATAGTATCCCAGGTGGTTTAAAATACAAATCTGTGAACCACATTAGAAAAAGGAGAGAGTGTGGAATCCAATGAGCCAGCTTGTACCTAAGTTACGGTCAGAGCGAAAAAAGATACGTCCATCACTGCCTCTCTAGTCCTTCACTGTAACGTTCCTCATCCACAAATCTTTCATCCTCGCTCAAATTAATGGGGTAATCGTCACTTTCTCGGTCCGAATCTCTCTCGCTCCATTGTAAACAACGGGGAATTGTGAGGAATACTAGCTCCTGTGACGTCACGCTACTTCCGCTACAGGCAAGGCTTTTTTTATCAGCGAGCAAAAGTTGCGAACTTTATCGTCGATTTTCTCTACTAAATCCTTTCAGCAAAAATATGGCAATATCGCGGAATGATCAAGTATGACACATAGAATGGATCTGCTATTCCCGTTTAAATAAATAACAATCATTTCAGTAGGCCTTTAATATAAAAATACTCTTAGACATCTTTTTCCATGCATGTGCAATATGAGATTTCCATGTCAGAGACCATTTCAATATCAATTCCATCTATTGACAGTTTGATCGTTTCCTCCCTTTTCCTCTTACAAAAAAATCATAAACTTTGTGTCGGGTTCAAACACTGATGACATCTATTAAACAGACAAGAAGCAAGGAATCATGCAGAGACAGAGTTCAATTTGGCTCAATGAGGAGAGACGTGTTGGCCTGTACTCTTAGTTACAGTTCCAACCAACGCTCTAAGGTACAGTCCCACGTGCTCCTCTATTTATTTGGGAGGTCCCTGGTTACATCACTGAGGCTGCCTCTGAAGGAAGGGGAATAATCTCAGCAGCCACAGTCAGACACAATATATGACTATCAATGAAATGCAAATGTGCTGACACTCGTGATATCGCCCTGTCTCTGCTTTGTCTGCGTCACGGCACTCGATGTTCGCCCTTGGCAGTCAGCAGGCCGGTTCTGGACACAAACACTAATACGAGACGACTCGCAATCTTTGGATTGCGAGTTGTCCCTTTGCACAGATAGAAAAGTACAACTTCAGCACAATTGATAATAACTATAGCAACGGCCTTTAAGCATAAGAGTTGTGTGATAACTTACACATAATTATTCTTACACTTTGTATTTTTTACATTTAATGATAATTTATTGACATCAAACCATCTCTTAAGTTTAATAATTTCCTGTTCAATAATGTTCGATAACGCTTTTAAGTCACGTCCCGAACTGTAAAAGTTGGTGTTGTCCGCAAATAATACAAATGTCCTGATTTGACTTGATTCTGGAGCATTAACGTTCACATTTTGACACAAACGGCAAGAAAAGACATTTCATCAAACGCAAGTCAGTAAATTGTGAAGTTGTTTTTGTTTGTCCGTGTGTTTTTCTTAGCTAGCAGGCTACCCATTGGGTTGAGTTTTTCCTTGCCCTTATGTGGGATCTGAGCCGAGGATGTCTTTGTGGCTTGTGCAGCCCTTTGAGACACTCGTGATTTAGGGCTATATAAGTAAACATTGATTGATTGATTGATTGATTTATTGATACTTCCTGGTTTATGGAGAATGAGGTTAGACAACAAGACTTACTGTAACTGTTTTTTATTGTCATTGTTTTACTGTGCCATGGGAAACTTGGTCAAATTATGACGGAACTTTCAAAAAGACAACAATTTCATCAAACAAAAGTAAATCATGAAAGGCCAATTTTGTTTGCTAGCAGGCTACTTCCAAGTTCATAGAGAATGAACTTCGACAACAAGACTTACTGTAACTGTTTTTTATTGTTTATTTGTTTTCTGTGCAATGGGAGACTTGGTAGAATTATGACAAAATTAAAAAAAAAACACACAATTTCATCATACAAAAGTAAATCATGAAGGGCCAATTTTGTTTGCTAGCAGGCTACTTCCAGGTTCATAGAGAATGAACTTCGACAACAAGACTTACTGTAACTGTTTTTTATTGTTGTTTTTTTTCTGTGCAATGGGAGACTTGGTAGAATTATGACAACATTAAAAAAAAAAACACACAATTTCATCACACAAAAGTAAATCATGGAGGGCCAATTTTGTTTGCTAGCAGGCTACTTCCAGGTTCATGGAGAATGACCTTAGACAACACGACCTAACTTTTTTTATTTGGCCGTGCAATGGTAGAATTAGTTGAACAAAGACTAAAATGTCAAAAATAAAATGTCCTCACACAAAAGTAAATCATAATGGGCCCAATTTGGGCTTGTTTCTTTCTTTGTTAGCTAGCAGGCTACTTCCTGGTTCATGGAGAATGAGGTTGGACAACAACACTTACTGTAACTGTTTTTTATGTTTATTGTTTTACTGTGCCATGGGAGTGTTAGAATAATGATGTGTACGTTATCACACAACTCTTATGCTTAAAGGCCGTTGCTATAGTTATTATCAATTGTGCTGAAGTTGTACTTTTCTATCTGTGCAAAGGGCGAACATCCTGTTTGTGACGCAGACAAAGCAGAGACAGGGCAATATCACGAGTGTCAGGACATTTGCATTTCTGAATAGTCATATATTGTGTCTAACTGGGGCTGCTGAAATGACCCCCCTTCCTTCAGAAGCAGCCTCAGTGATGTAACCAGGGACCTCCCAAATAAATAGAGGAGCACGTGGGACTGTACCTTAGAGCGTAGGTTGGAGCTGTAACTGAGTGTACAGCCCAATACGTCTCTCCTCATTGAGCAAAATTGAACTCTGTCTCTGCATGATTCCTTAGTTCTTGTCTGTTTAATAGATGTCATCAGTGTTTGAACCTGACAGGGAAATTTGATGAAATTATGACTGAACTTTCAAAAAGACAACAACTTCATCAAACAAAAGTAAATCACGAAGGTCCAAATTTGTGCTTGTTTCTTTCTTTGTTAGCTAGCAGGCTACTTCCTGGTTCATGGTGGCCTTTGGAAGACTTTGGGCCGTACTACTTGTGATTCTGTGGCGAGGGAACAGTCCCATCTTGACGCAAACAGCAAAAATAGACTACAAATTCCTCCAGCAAAAGTACAGGTAAGTATAAAAGTCTCTGTTATTTGTCTTTTTTTGTTTATCTGTTAGCGTTGCAGGCTACTTCCTGGTTCATGGAGAAGGATGTTCGACAACAAGACCTAACTTTTTATTCAACTGTGCAATGGGAGTAACTTACCGTATTCTCCAGATCAGGGGTCACCAACCTTTTTGAAAGCAAGAGCTACTTATTGGGTAGTGATTAATGCGAAGGGCTACCAGTTTGATACACACTTAAATAAATTGCCAGAAATAGCCAATTTGCTCAATTTACCTTTAACTCTATGTTATTATGAATAATTAATGATATTTACACTTAATTGAACGGTTTAAAAGAGGAGAAAACACGAAAAAAATGACATTTAAATTTTGAAACATAGTTTATCTTCAATTTCGAATCTTTAAAATTCTAAATTCAACCGAAAAAAAGAAGACAAAAACTTAAAAAAATAATTTATGGAACATCATTAGTAATTTTTCCTGATTAAGATTAATTTTAGAATTTTGATGACATGTTTTAAATAGGTTAAAATCCAATCTGCACTTTGTTAGAATATATAACAAATTGGACCAAGCTATATTTCTAACAAAGACAAATCATTATTTCTTCTAGATTTTCCAGAACAAAAATGTTAAAATAAATTCAAAAGACTTTGAAATAAGATTTAAATTTGATTCTACAGATTTTCTAGATTTGCCAGAATAATTTTTTTGAATTTTAATCATAATAAGTTTGAAGAAATATTTCACAAATATTCTTCGTCGAAAAAACAGAAGCTAAAATAAAGAATTAAATTACAATTTATTTATTATTCTTTACAATAAAGAAAAATACATTTACTTGAACATTGATTTAAATTGTCAGGAAAGAAGAGGAAGGAATTTAAAAGGTAAAAAGGTATATGTGTTTAAAAATCCTAAAATCATTTTTAAGGTTGTATTTTTTCTCTAAATTTGTCTTTCTGAAAGTTATAAGAAGCAAAGTAAAAAAATGAATTAATTTATTTAAACAAGTGAAGACCAAGTCTTTAAAATATTTTCTTGGATTTTCTAATTCTATTTGAGTTTTGTCTCTCTTAGAATTAAAAATGTCGGGCAAAGCGAGACCAGCTTGCTAGTAAATAAATAACATTTTAAAAATAGAGGCAGCTCACTGGTAAGTGCTGCTATTTGAGCTATTTTTAGAACAGGCCGGCGGGCTACTCATCTGGTCCTTACGGGCTACCTGGTGCCCGCGGGCACCGCGTTGGTGACCCCTGCTCCAGACTATGAGGCGTACTTAAAATCCTTTCATTTTCTCAAAACTCGACAGTGCGCCTTACAACCCGGTGCGCCTAATGTACAGAATCATTTTGGTTGTGCTTACCGACCTCGAAGCTATTTTATTTGGTACATGGTGTAATGATAGGTGTGACCAGTAGATGGCAGTCACACATAAGAGATACGTGTAGACTGCAATATGACTCAAGTAAGCAACAGCAACATTTTATATGTTCCATTGAAAATATAAAACATTGCACACGGCGCTGAAAAATCTATCAAAATGTTTTAGTATGACTTTGGTAAGCTATGAAGCCACACCACTTGATGGATTGTACTGTGCTTCAACATAGGAGTATTATTATGCTGTGTCTATAAGGTAAGACATATTATCTGGTGTTTTGTTTAATAATATTATGCAAAAACAACTTTTCTTACCTTCTGGTGTCTACTGATGTGTATTTGGGATCTGCATAAGTCCTGAAAATGTTGTAGTCCGTGCCGACAACGTAGTCGATAAGCTTCTTCTTGTTATGCGACTTTCATCCTCCACTGTTGCCATTTCAAATATAAAGTTGTGTTAAGTTCTTACTTATATCTGTCAGTAAACTCACCATGAAAGCACTAAAACATACCGGTGTAGTGACTTTACATTATTCACCCAAGGAACTTTAGTTATTAGAGAGTTCCGGTCGGACGGTTTTTCACGGGACACATTTCGGGCGTTGTTGTTGCACTAGTGAGCCACGGATGAGGAGATGCTGCTCCGTTATGGATTGAAGTCAAGTGTGAATGTCATTAAAACAGTTAGCGCCATCTTTTGGCACGTCTTCCACTCCCGTCCTTGCACGCTACACCGCTACAACAAAGATGACGCTGTCCAAGTGGAGGCACGTAAATAAGACCGCCCACAAAACGGTGCATCCTGAAGCGACTGTCAGAAAGTGACTTGAAGATGATGTGTAAAACATCATCTATGCAATATTTTTGAGCAAAGAACCACCATTACATGTTATGTAGACCACAAATCATAACAATATGACCACTTTAATGGGCCTTTTATATTCTTTAAATAGACCCGCTCATCAGCAGTGCGCCTTATAATCCGGTGCGCCCTATGGTCCGGAAAATACTGGGTTTTACTATGTAAAGTGCTTTTGAGTCACTAGAGAAAAGCGCAATATAAATATAAGAAAAGAGGAAGAAGAAACTTATCTAAAATGTAGTATTATCTTGTAAGTAGTATAAGTAGAAGTTAATGGAATACATCAGTAATTGATCTAAAGAAAAGACTTAAAAAGTTGCAAGAATATCTTTGAATTTAAAAAGAGTTGCAAAAAGAGACAACAGGAATTATACTAAACTGATTTTTGATTTTGATTGGACGTGTCATTGTGAAAATGCTTAAAGAAAAATGAAAAAGTATGGTGGAGGGAACAGTTAGAAAGTCATCTCAAATAATTTGTGTTAAAAAGGGGGCAGATAAATATAAGAATATTATTCTTCCATCTGCTCCTTTCTGATCATGGAAATGTATAAGAAACAAAAAACAATGAAAGTGTCAACTGTACGTGGCTTGTATATATGCATTTTCATGAAAGGAATAACCAGAAATGATGATGATGATGAGGAAATACATAAAACAAGAGGATATATTAGGAACAAGTGGCACACACGGCAGTTATAAAATATCTGAAAGGCACAGGACTATAATATAGAAAATAAACAGTGTTTATACAGCTCATTAAAAAGCATTAACAATTATTAAAAGGATTTTGCAAAAATTAAGGCCTTGAATGACATTAAAAAGCATCAAATACGATGTTTAGAAACTTTAGAAAAAGACAACACAACAAACCACCCGACCCAGTTTTTCCATTTGGGGGGAAGAAAACTGCACTTCAAGATGTTTAATATTTTATGAAGTGAGTCCATGTTATTTTGATGTTTGTTTCCCTGTTCAGGCTAGTTCAGACTTAGAGACTTCCCTTTATTGTCGTTCAAATTTGAACTTTGCAGTACAGATAAGGACGAAATGTTGTTGCATCAGCTCATGGTAGTGCAGGATAAAAGAGCAATAATGTGCAGGTATAAATAAATAGATTGCTGTACAGATAAATATATTGCACTTTTGCATATGTTAAGTTAGTGACCTTCCAATTACAATAATAGAGAATACTACACTAATGAAAAATGTTTGACAGCGTTATTATTATTGCCCATTGTGATCATTCCAGTCCTTATTTCGGCCAATGTTAATGTCAACTTTTCAACAATTCAACATTATTAGTGTCAAATGCTGACAATTGTGTCTATTCGGACAATTGTATGCTTTTGAATAGATATAATAACTATCTGCAGTAGGACATGATTGTAAATAATGTCAATAATTCAATGTGATTATCTTGTGTGATGACTGTATTATGATGATAGTATATATGATAGTATATATCTGTATCATGAATCAATTTAAGTGGACCCCGACTTAAACAAGTTGAAAAACTTATTCGAGTGTTACCATTTAGTGGTCAATTGTACGGAATATGTACTTCACTGTGCAACCTACTAATAAAAGTCTCAATCAATCAATCAAACATTAAAATTGTTTTAAGTTGCATTAGAAATAAATACAATGTCATTTTCTGACACCTGCAGATACACTGATGAAGTTTATTGTTAATATGTATTTGTGGGGTTTTTTTTATGTACAGGACATATATCCAATATGCATGTATTGTTGACGTGTGTATGTTGCATACTCCGATGCAGCAGGTGGCAGTATGCACTTGTCAAGCCATGTCTGCACCTCGCCAGGTAAGTAGAAAGAAGAAAGTGAGAAGATGGAGGATGATTATGTGTGTTTGTCACCCAGGTGTACTTACTCTTTCATACAGCTTTATCTCAAACTTACAACGATGCGACACTTATGATTCTGGAGCTATACCATTCACATCTATTTGAACAAGTAAGTAAATTAAGGTTTTTTATTTGTCTGTGTGGTTGTTAGCTAGCAGGCTACTTCCGGGTTTGGACAAGACTGAACTTGTTTTTAGTTACGGGATAATTGGTTGAATTATGACTAAAATGTCAAAAAGACCATTTCCTCTTACAAAAGTAAATCATGAGGGGCCACAATGCGTGCCTGTTTAACCATAGACATCTTCTAAGGGTACGCAGCATCGACCGCTACTGGCGCTGACGAGATGCGGGGCCGCCATCTTGGAGTGGTGATCCGCTCCACTCAGTGCAATTAATTTGGCAGGAGCATTGAACTGTCAGCGCATTTAATTAATCTTACCTCACTGAATACCACTGATTTGCACCCGCTTTTTTGTCATACGTGTAGCTATGATAAAGGACACATGTTTTATTATTCATAGTTTGCTTAACAGTAATAGAATATTCTTATAAACTATAAGTGAGCAGACGTCCGAGATCAAAACTGGGAATATAATCTCAGAGAAGGGGGGAAAAAACGGTCAGCTATTTTTAAATTGAAGAAACAATATGATTAGGTTATATATACATGCTACATAAACAATGTATGAATACATTAGATATCTATATATCTTATAGACTGTATCTCTGTTGCTGCAGCAGCAGAGAGTTTATTCTGTCTTGACACTTTGTAGTGATATTTTGTATTACATTCTTCCCTTAAATGATCATGTTTACACTGATTGTTTTATATGTATTTTTATGTATGTCGCTTTGGATAAAAGCATCTGCCAAATACTTAAACATAAACATATATAAACACTTGAAAGTCTTTATATCAGCTAAAACCACCAATGTGTTTCACTGGATTCAGAATAAAACCAAATTCTGTCGTACCCAACAATGTTAGTATTTGAATATTGTTACTTGAAGACTTATTCCTGGTTACAATTATACTGTTAAGAAAGTATTGTCTTATACTTTGCCTAAAATGAGAATGCATCATAATCAGTGGCGGCTGGTGAATTTTGTTTTAGGTGGGGCTGAAAGTTTGTAAACCAAACCCCTGTAGGGGGGTCATCCTCCCCCAGAAGATTTCTTTGTCATTCCACATACAAATGAAGCATTCTGGTGCATTCTGACAAAATAATATAATTAATTTCATTGACAAGCAATTCTATTATGGTCATACTCTTGTTTGCTAGCGGCTACGATTTAAGTACTATTGAAGATCTTTGCTCCTTATCAACTCTATGGTAATATTCTTTTCACAAAATACAACCAATAGTACGTTAATGTTAAATCTTACTTGTGAAAAGTAATTCCCCCGATTCCTATTTTCAACAGTCCGCTCATTTGAGCAGCAAAACGCTGAACACCATCTTTTTTTTCTACCTGTCAACTGTCAGTTTAGCATCTTTGTTTTCTACCTGTCAACTGTCAGTTTAGCATCTTTGTTTTCTACCTGTCAACTGTCAGTTTAGCATCTTTGTTTTCTACCTGTCGACTGTCAGTTTAGCATCTTTGTTTTCTACCTGTCGACTGTCAGTTTAGCATCTTTGTTTTCTACCTGTCAACTGTCAGTTCAGCATCTTTGTTTTCTACCTGTCAACTGTCAGTTTAGCATCTTTGTTTTCTACCTGTCGACTGTCAGTTTAGCATCTTTGTTTTGTACCTGTCGACTGTCAGTTTAGCATCTTTGTTTTCTACCTGTCGACTGTCAGTTTAGCATCTTTGTTTTCTACCTGTCGACTGTCAGTTTAGCATCTTTGTTTTCTACCTGTCGACTGTCAGTTTAGCATCTTTGTTTTCTACCTGTCGACTGTCAGTTTAGCATCTTTGTTTTCTACCTGTCCACTGTCAGTTTAGCATCTTTGTTTTCTACCTGTCCACTGTCAGTTAAGCATCTTTGTTTTATACCTGTCGACTGTCAGTTTAGCATCTTTGTTTTATACCTGTCGACTGTCAGTTTAGCATCTTTGTTTTCTACCTGTCGACTGTCAGTTTAGCATCTTTGTTTTCTACCTGTCGACTGTCAGTTTAGCATCTTTGTTTTCTACCTGTCGACTGTCAGTTTAGCATCTTTGTTTTCTACCTGTCGACTGTCAGTTTAGCATCTTTGTTTTCCACCTGTCGACTGTCAGTTTAGCATCTTTGTTTTCCACCTGTCGACTGTCAGTTTAGCATCTTTGTTTTCCACCTGTCGACTGTCAGTTTAGCAGCTTTGTTTTCTACCTGTCGACTGTCAGTTTAGCATCTTTGTTTTCTACCTGTCGACTGTCAGTTTAGCATCTTTGTTTTCTACCTGTCGACTGTCAGTTTAGCATCTTTGTTTTCTACCTGTCGACTGTCAGTTTAGCATCTTTGTTTTCTACCTGTCGACTGTCAGTTTAGCATCTTTGTTTTCTACCTGTCGACTGTCAGTTTAGCATCTTTGTTTTCTACCTGTCGACTGTCAGTTTAGCATCTTTGTTTTCTACCTGTCCACTGTCAGTTTAGCATCTTTGTTTTCTACCAGTCAACTGTCAGTTTAGCATCTTTGTTTTCTACCTGTCGACTGTCAGTTTAGCATCTTTGTTTTCTACCTGTCAACTGTCAGTTTCGCATCTTTGTTTTCTACCTGTCGACTGTCAGTTTAGGCTGCTCGCCGGCTCCTCATCACCACTTCAAGATGGCGGCTCAATTTCTCACGTCACAGCAGCAATGCTGCATCTACTTATTACATGTCTATGTGTCTAATTATTTGTTAGCTAGCAGGCTACTTCCTGTTTAAGGTATGTCAGACTTACAACTTTACCTCTTTTCTCTAATCATGAAGTCTCTTATTTGTGTTTTTTTGTCTTTGTTAGGCTCCAGCACCCCCCGCAACCCCAAAAGGGACAAGCGGTAGAAAATGGGTGGATGTCTTTGTTAGCTGGCGCTGCAGGCTACCTCCTGGTCATTGAGGACGACATAAGAAGTGCTCAATAGAAGAATGGCACGTCAGCATCCTGCAATCAAAATGTACGTCAGAAAGATATTAAGGTGACAATATGTGTATTGGTTACTGATGTGTGATACCACCGATTTTATTTCCGATCCGTTACCAGGTAAAATTCGATTAGTATCGGCGATACCGATCCTATCTTGTCTGCTAAAATTTAAAAAGTTGTTTATTTTTAAATAATACCAATACAAATAAAATCTATTATTATATCAATACTAACAACAACTGTACAAATGTAAGAAAAGGGAACCAAAAATGTGGAATGTAATGAGGAAAAGCTGAACATTTTAAACTAGTAAGTAATAAAAATATACTTAGTCACCGATAGCACAGTTTCGTCTTTAAATATATCTACCGTATGTATGCAGCCATTGGTGGAAAGAGTTTAGACACCCCTGATCTAAAATATATACTTAAAATATAAACAAAGTTTAAGTTAGTATTATTATTTTTTCATTAACTAACTTAAACTTTGTTTATATTTTAAGTATATTTCATTTTTATTTCGAGAGCTTGTAATATTTTACAAATGATTTCTTAAGTTAGTATTATTATTTTTTCATTAACTAACTTAAGAAATCATTTGTAAAATATTACAAGCTCTCGAAATAAAAACGAAATATACTTAAAATATAAACAAAGTTTGGTTACTTGGTTAATTAAGAAAATAAAGTAATACTAACTCATATATTGTTTAGAAAAATGACAACAGCCATAATAAACACTGTTAAATGTGTAACTGAACATTAGTATTTTTGAACAGGCAGAATTTTGGACACACTAGGTTATGCAGTTACACAATGATGTTTATTCTGTTATTACACGGGGAAAATACAACAGTAACGATGTAAGAAAAAGAGCAAATCAGTATGTAATGAGGAAAAAGCTGGAACGCTATAACTAATAATATACTTAGTCACCTTATCACCTATAATACAAAGCTGACACCATATCTGTTTGTAGCATTTTACAAATAAAAAATATCAATATGGCCCCTGCATACTTTGACTTTTCAGTGTGGTAGAAAACGTTTGGACACTCCTGAACTGATGTATCAAAAGTATCGATATTTTGATTTGAGTATCAATATTGGAGCATAAAGATCTGGGGCCGTACTTATCAAGCTTCTTAGAGTGCCATTTTACACTTAAGTCCTGAGAATTTGCGAAATTTAGTCCTACTCTCAAACTTAAGAATAAAAGCTTTTTATCAACGTTCTTAAGTCTAAGAATCACTCCTACTCTCCACCATATTTAAGAGACCTTCAGAGGTGTCTTAAGTGGTTAGGAGTTGCCAGCAGGGGGTGGCACTGAGGCGAGAGAGACGTGCGCGAACGTTCAGGGAACGGAACAATGTTTTTGTTTTTTTGATGACGAGCAGCTGATCAAACGGTATCGTTTAGACAGAGCGGATATTATTTTTGTCACAGATTTAATACTTTTCGATTCCATGTTGATTTCTGCATGTGTCTGCAGTGGGCTAGTATATATAGAGCCACCCACACCAGTTTCAAATTAGTTGCCTAATTAATGAATTGGAAAGAAAATGTTATGACAGTAGCGTATGTGTGTAGCCGTGAGGTGAGTGACGTCAGTGAGTGTGTGGGCGATAGAAGAGAGGGAGCGGTAGCGTGAGTGCCGGCGGGGACTAGTTTGTTTTTTATTATTTTGTAGTTTATTGTCAAAATATACACTCCCATTGTCCACTTAAATATTTCCAAGATATTTCTTTATTCTTAGACAACGGATTCCCTTCCGTGATTGGTCATTTCTATGGACACAGAAATGACGTCACCTAAAATTGCGTTTACGGCACATAGTAATGTCGTAATTCAGCTCTGAGTGTGACACTTAAGATTCAGTCCTACACTTCGCTGAAAGTGTGAGTAAGACGCTTGATAACTAACTTTTAAGTGCAGCTTTCAGCCAAGAATTTATTTACTCTTAAGTCAACTCTTAGCAGACTTCTTAGGAGTCATTCTAAGAAGCTTGATAAGTACGGCCCCTGGTATGGGCTGTAGCGATGTTTCAGTATGAATCCGCACATCACTGGTATTATTGTAGTTTGTCAAAAATAACAACATCCTCTTCAAGCGCTGCGTGTGTAGCGATCCATTCTTGCTTCACTCATCATCACAAACAGATTGTCAGCTCATCCCGTATTCCATTGACTCCATTTGCAGCGCATCTAGCAAATCCACACAACAGCGGCACTAAATCCACTTTCCCCATTTGGCTCAGAAAAAGAGAACCTAAGCCCCGTGGTGACGACCATTCTCTGTGCTCTCTTTGATTTGACATTCCATTTTATTACCCGTGGCCCGTGGCAGGCCGGCGTGGAGGCAGCCTAATGCTGCCACAAAAGTGGCCCTCCAGTGCGTCAATGAGCAGCGCGCCGTAGTCACCGCGGTCAAGGTTACGATGCCACGAGAGCCGCTTCCGTCCTATTCTGTCACGCTGCCGGGAACAATTTCACTTATCCTTTTACTTGCCATTCACATTCAGATTGGATGTTACATCATCCGGCAGGGAGCACTTTACATGCACAGTACATGACTTGTTTTAATTGTTTGCATTTGGCTTATTCTTCTCCTCAGTATTGTCCTAGTAAGAGTGCTCCTCCTGCCACAATGTCATTTATGAGCCTATTCTAATTCCTCCTCATGTAAATGACTTTTAACCTTCAAAGCTGCTCGAGGTCACACTTATTGAAGCTTAGAAGGCGCTTGTGTTTGATCATCGTGACCCGTCCTCTTCCTACTTCAAACCTTCAGGATGCACGGAGAGAAAGAACGGTGCAATAACACATTTTGCCCGACGATGATATTGCCGATAAAGGATATTATTGTCAACATTATTTTGTTCAAATAAACCAACCTAAATCTGTTAGCTAGCAGGCTAACGCTTTAATCAACGTGTGGTTATCAACAGTGTTGGGTTAGTTACTGAAAACCAGTAACTAGTTGCTTTATTTCAAAAGTAACTCAGTTACTTACACCAAAAAGTAATGCTTTATTGTGAAAAGTAACTATTTAGTTACTTATTTTTTTCTTATTTTTTTTGTAAGGCTCCCATTAATGCCCTTTTAGCCTTCATTTCAGTACTGTTATTGCACTGGAGAATAATACAATGTGTTGATCAACTTGACATGCATTTGCATCACTGAACTCTGCTAAGCAATGTGCTCTACATACAACACAAAAAGACAAAGATATGTTTCAAAGGGCCAATTTATTTCAGGCCAGAACAAATTGACAAAACTATTTTAAATAGCTGCAACATAACATGCATAAGTAACAAACAGCATAATAACAACATAGCTGTAAACCTGGCTTCACCTAAGGAAGGCTCTCATGACAAACACACAAAGCCTAACCAGGCATTTTTTTCTCTCTAGGAATTGTGAAATAAAATCATGTCTTCATGAGATCAACACTGTACTGATGCCCAAAACATTCTACGCATTTCCCCAGTTTTAGTTTAGAGATAAGGAAAGATTGGCCTGGCCCACTAGGATCCCTCTTTATGTTTGTGAACTTTATAGTCTATACATTTAGTGATGTGATAATCAAACACTCTAGAAGTCTAGAATGAAAGAGTATATAAGAGAATTGACAGAGTGTGTACCTTCAGTGCTGAATGATGAGCAGAGGCAGAGTTTGGAGTGTTTTCTTTAGCTCGCTTTCCATGTTTATGTACTCACTGTCCACTGTGTCCAGGTACGTGGAAAATGTTTGCCGTGCCATTTGCTATTTGACGCCGGTATCATGCTAATTAACTGCCCAAAATCGGTTGACTCCACTGTAGAAATAGCCTGCATGTCTTCTAGCACATACGCTGCAATGGCTCTATCAATGTTGTCCTGGCTAGCAGTGCCTCCGTTAAAATCCTTAGGTGGAGGTGAAGTGGTATCGGAGTCTGTCTCTCTCTTTACTAGCTTCGTCGAAGCATGTTGCTTTTGTAGCTGTTTCAGCAGATTCTAGTTGCTGTTTTGGGCAGTAGATGGGATCTTTGATCCAAGACACAACTTACATTTAACTAAAATGTTCTTTTCTTTGTGCTCGACAAAAGAAAAGTAGTGAGACTTTCTCCATGTTAAGAAACTCGACTTCGGCTCCGCCATGATGTCTTGTTAGTAAACACAGACACGCCCGCCCCCCCCCCCCCCACACACACACACACACACACACACACACACACACACCGCGCCTCTTCTCTTCCTTGTGACACAGGAAGAATCAGAAGGACGGCACTGCAAGTCTCCAATAAAACACACTCAGAGCTTCTGTTTCTAGCCGATACTACATAAAACTTTTGAACGGTAGTGTACATTTCCCATTCTTTATTTATCCATCCATCCATTTTCTATCGCTTGTCCCTTTTAATTGAATTATATACACTACCGTTCAAAAGTTTGGGGTCACCCAAACAATTTAGTGGAATAGCCTTCATTTCTAAGAACAAGAATAGACTGTCGAGTTTCAGATGAAAGTTCTCTTTTTCTGGCCATTTTGAGCGTTTAATTGAGCCCACAAATGTGATGCTTCAGAAACTCAATCTGCTCAAAGGAAGGTCAGTTTTGTAGCTTCTGTAACGAGCTAAACTGTTTTCAGATGTGTGAACATGATTGCACAAGGGTTTTCTAATCATCAATTAGCCTTCTGAGCCAATGAGCAAACACATTGTACCATTAGAACACTGGAGTGATAGTTGCTGGAAATGGGCCTCTATACACTATGTAGATATTGCACCAAAAAGCAGACATTTGCAGCTAGAATAGTCATTTACCACATTAGCAATGTATAGAGTGTATTTCTTTCAAGTTAAGACTAGTTTAAAGTTATCTTCATTGAAAAGTACAGTGCTTTTCCTTCAAAAATAAGGACATTTACATGTGACCCCAAACTTTTGAACGCTAGTGTATATATTTTTTAATTTTAGCTTAGTTTACATTTAATTTGAGCAAAAACTTGTTTAAATACAGAGTCCATTCAGACCTCTGACTATTCAGTAAGACAACATGTTCATAACATGTTTTTAGGCGATATAACTTTTTTGGCTGCAAACTTTTCTTTCCCGCCGGACAGAGGTCACCCAGGTCACCCAGGTCACATGTCAAATCAATCTTCAGGCTCGGCTTCAACTCCAAGCCCCAAAAACTTTTGTCCTTTCTTTCCCCTTACCGTGTTTCTTTGCGTAGCCTTTCCTCGCTGGTTGAGGTTTCAAAGAAGAACTTTGATTATTGCCGAGCTTCCTCATTGATCTCACTCCAGTATCATGTGACACTTGATCCACATCCCTGGACCCAGCCAAGTAAATGTGATACACAGGAGTTATTGACCGGCACTGGACTTACTACCACATACAGCATCAAAATAACAAACTACCCAGAAACTGCGACGCCATTTGGCAAAATCATGGATTGATTAGCAAGCAAGCTGTCGACCGCCAGTGACCTTTTGATTATAATAGTAATTATAATCCGCAAATGTGCTGTTGTTGAGTGTCTGTGCTGTCTAGAGCTCGGCAGAGTAATCGTGTAATACTCGTCCATATCAGTAGGTGGCAGTAGGTAGCTAATTGCTTTGTAGATGTCGGGAACATGGTTTGTCGTGATCACAATATGCGGGAGGTAGCGTGCAGGTAAAAAGGTATCTAACACTTAAACCAAAAATAAACAAAAGGCAAGTGCCGCTAAGAAAAGGCATTGAAGCAAAATTAAACTAAAACTGAACTGGCTGCAAAGTAAACAAAAACAATGCTGGACGACAGCAAAGACTTACAGCGTGTGGAGCAGACGGCGTCCACAAAGTACATCCATGCATGACATGACAATCAACAATGTCCCCACAAAGAAGGATAGCGTTCGCACAACTTAAATAGTCTTGATTGCGAAAACAAAGCAGGTGCGGGTAATAGCATTCAAGGAAGATGTGAAACTGCTACAGAAAAATACCAACAAAAGAGGACAAGACGCCAACATAGGAGCGCAAGACAAGAACTAAAACACTACACACAGGAAAACACCAAAAAACTCAAAATAAGTTGCGGCGTGATGTGACAGGTCGTGACAGTACACCTACCGTATTTTTCGGACTATAAGTCGCAGTTTTTTTCATAGTTTGGCCGGGGGTGCGACTTATACTCAGGAGCGACTTATGTGTAAAATGATTAACACATTAGCGTAAAATATCAAATGATACTATTTAGCTTATTCACGTAAGAGACTAGACGTTTAAGATTTCATGGGATTTAGCGATTAGGAGTGACAGATTGTTTGGTAAACGTATAGCATGTTCTATATGTTATAGTTATTTGAATGACTCTTACCATAATATGTTACGTTAACATAGCAGTTGGTTATTTATGCCTCATATAACGTACACTTATTCAGCCTGTTGTTCACTATTCTTTAGACATTTGAAATGGTCTATTCTTGGTGTTGACTTTTATCAAATACATTTCCCCAAAAAATGCGACTTATACTCCAGTGCGACTTATATATGTTTTTTTATCCTTCTTTATTATGCATTTTCGGCCGGTGCGACTTACACTCCGGAGCGACTTATACTCTGAAAAATACGGTAATAAGTCATGAAATCAATATTGAGGACTTTTGTCCTGTCATGAAATAATAATAATAATAATCATGCTTACTTTGTTAAATTACTGGCTGTTACACGTCTGAAATAATCATAAAAAAGCAATATTAAAATAGATACTCATTTTACTTTATTAAACTGTCATAAAATATGTAATAGTACTTACCGTATTTTTCGGACTATAAGTGGCAGTTTTTTTCATAGTTTGGCCGGGGGGTGCGACTTATACTCAGGAGCGACTTATGTGTGAAATGATTAACACATTAGCGTAAAATATCCAATAATATTATTTATCTCATTCACGTAAGAGACTAGACGTATAAGATTTCATGGGATTTAGCGATTAGGAGTGACAGATTGTTTGGTAAACGTATAGCATGTTCTATATGTTATAGTTATTTGAATGACTCTTACCATAATATGTTACGTTAACATACCAGTTGGTTATTTATGCCTCATATAACGTACACTTATTCAGCCTGTTGTTCACTAGTCTTTAGACATTTTAAATTGCCTTTCAAATGTCTATTCTTGCTGTTGGCTTTTATCAAATACATTTCCCCCAAAAATGCGACTTGTACTCCAGTGCGACTTACGTATATATGTGTTTTTCCTTCTTTATAATGCATTTTCGTCCGGTGCGACTTATACTCCAGAGCGATTTTTACTCCGAAAAATACGGTACTTTGAGACAAGAGCTACAGTGATGCATGGTTGGTTATGGTTTGAATTTATATCCAACAATTGCGAGAACGACTTTTTATTGTCAATATCGGCTACCGAGTTTCATTTTTTTGTGTTTTCTGCTGGTGGTGTGCCTCAGAATTTTTTTCAATAAAAAAAATGTGCCTTGGCTCAGAAAAGGTTGACAAACACTGTTCTAAAGCACACGCAGTCTTTTTAAACACTATAAAACCTGACTTTTCCCCCAAGTTTTTGCAGTCTTACGCTTCTGTGTGAAAGGCTTAAAATCTGAAATCGTCCCCGCTTTTGTGTCGGATGTCAATTTCGCCATTGAAAACACTTGACACTAATATGCTGGTGTCACTGAGTGGAATGCAAGGATACATAAAGTCTTGATACCAATATTTTACCAAAATGTATTTCAATACTTTTCTAAATAAAGGGGACCACAAAAAATGTAATTGTCTTTATTTAAACAAAAAATGTTAGGGTACATGGAACATATGTTTATTATTGCAATTTAGTCCTTAAATAAAATAGTGAACATACTAAACAACTTTTCTTTTAGTAGTAAGTAAACATTATGTAAACATTATTAATCTACTTGTTCATTTACTGTTAATATCTGCTTACTTTCTGTTTTTACATGTTCTATCTACACTTTAGTTAAAATGTAATAATCACTTATTCTTCTCTTCTTTGATACTTTACATTACTTTTGGATGATACCACACATTTAGGTATGGATCCAATACCAAGTAGTTACAGGATCATACATTGGTCATATTCAAAGTCCTCATGTGTCCAGGGACATATTTACTGACTTTATAAACATAATATGAATTTAAAAATGGGCGAAACTGCCCAAATATAGGTGTGCCAAGCTTGTGGCAACATATTCAAAAAGACTTGAGGCTTTAATTGCAGCCAAAGGTGCGTCAACAAAGTATTGAGCAAAGCGTCTAAATACTCTTGGATTTTAGTTTTAAACAATTTGCGATTAAAAAAACCCAACAACTTCATGTTGTCAACCTGCCTTATTTTCTGCTATGTGGATCCTCCATTTTCACAGCAGTCCATGACCCGCCTTACCCTGCCTTGGATTGGCTCTACAGTAGAAGTTTCAAATAACCAATCTTAAAGAGGGTACTTGCTGGTATTTAATGCTAAGTGCCAAAAGGGTGGACCGTTGAGCGTGAATAGAAAGAGAAAGACGCTGCACAACTGCAAAAAGACGAAGTGCTAGCACACAGAGAAGCCGCACAAGCTTGAAAACAGTCTGAGTCAGAGCAAAATAGAGTCCGCGGGCCACATGCGGCCCATTAAGATTCTCAATCCGATCTGCCGGACGTTCTACATCATTTTTTTAGACCTTTAACATCAAAACTGTAGTCGCCATGATGCTGTTTTTAAATGCCCGCTATTCTTGAACTATAGAAAGTATGTCAATGGTTGAAATCTGCACTTTTAGGAGTTATTGCAGTAATCTAGGTCACAGCAGAGTGGGCGGGGCTTGTTTTCAGAGCAGCCAGCCCCAAACACATGTGTCAGGAACAGATGGGGAAGCAGATTTTTACAACAAATGTCTACATAAAAGTGATAATATATCATATTGTAGGTGTTTATTACATTCCTATTTTGCTGTTTGTTGCTTGTTTGTAAAGGATGTCTATGGAGGAGCTGGTCTGAGAAGTAAAATATGTTCATATGTTGTTAATATTCAGTCTTTTATTGTTCATAGTTAATATTGTAAATCCCACTGTCTCTATTTCCATGTACATTTTGGGCGTCCCATTCAGTAAAAAACTGTAAAATTCTATTCTGTTTTTTTTTGAGGTGGTCTGTCATAACTTTTTTTTAGAATTCTATAGGACATTGTTTATTTTGGTATTGGTGTTCCTGAAAAAAGGGAGCCAAACACACATACTGTACGGCACATTTCTACAGCTAATTGTGTATATATCATTTACCGTAATTTCCGGACTATAAGCCGCTACTTTTCCCCCTGGTTCTGGTCCCTGCGGCTTATACAAGGGTGCGGCTTATTTACGGCCTGTTCTTCTCCGACACCGACGAAGAGGATTTGGGTGGTTTTAGTACGCAGGAGGAAGACGATGACACAATGATTAAAGACTGACTTTTCATATACCGGTAAGTTTGATTGAAAGATTTATTGTTAATAAATGGGACGCTTTGTCATCTCTGTCCCGACAATCCCCTCCATGGTAGCAGGAACCCCTATATACTACGCTAATTACACATCAAAACCCTGCGGCTTATAGTCGGGTGCGGCTTATTTATGGAGCAATCTGTATTTTCCCCTAAATTTAGCTGGTGCGGCTTATAGTCAGGTGCGGCTTATATATGGAGCAATCTGTATTTTCCCCTAGATTTAGCTGGTGCGGCTTATAGTCCGGAAATTACGGTATACACACATACACATTGGCCCCCCCCCAGACACATTTTCTCTCTCACTGTGGCCCCCGAGTCAAAGTATTTACCCATCTCCGGTCTAAGTCCACTACACGCAGTGTGTGTTTGACGTGCAAGACATTTGGCAGCACTGCATTAATTATTGCACCATCTGTTCTGTTGTGGCAACGTTACACCACTAAATACTGGCAGACTGCTTTTTCATTTTATTTTACCATTAACTTTGACAAAACAAATGTCTACTGCAGAGGACGCTGGTTCTTTGAGGGGTTATATGGATCTGAATATAGTTTCCGGTAGAAGAGCTATAGTTTATCTTTAGTGTAATCTACTATTATTATTCAAATATGTGTTACACTGCCAACAACTGGTCTGAAGTGCATACTGCAGTTTATGTTTGGTATATACCGTGTTTTTCGGATTATAAATCGCTCTGGAGTATAAGTCGCACCGGCCGAAAATGCATAATAAAGAAGGAAAAAAACATATATAAGTCGCACTGGAGTATAAGTCGCATTTTTGGGGAAATGTATTTGATAAAAGCCAACAGCAAGAATAGACAATTTAAAATGTGTAAAGAATAGTGAACAACAGGCTGAATAAGTGTACGTTATATGAGGCATAAATAACCAACTGCTATGTTAACGTAACATATTATGGTAAGAGTCATTCAAATAACTATAACATATAGAACATGCTATACGTTTACCAAACAATCTGTCACTCCTAATCGCTAAATCCCATGAAATCTTCTTCCTCGGTGTGGCTTCTAAACAACTCTGCCAACGCCAAAGGTATGCGCCGCTTCCTCTTCTATTGGTACGTCGCTTCTGTCAGAGTCCACGTCAGTTGCAGTTCCAATTATTCCAGCCTTTCTGAATCCGGACAGGATGGTTTCGGTTGTCACTGAAGCCCATGCTTTGTCGATCCATCCAATGACATCGCTTACTCCAAACTTACTTTCTGCTGCTCGATTGCCGTTTTCTGCTGCATATTTCACTACTTCCAGCTTGTAACCTGCAGTATATGATTTCCTTTTCGCTGACATTTTTTTTTCAGCCCTTCTCAGTTTTTATAAGTTACCGCTAGGGATGTCCGATAATGGCTTTTTGCCGATATCCGATATTGTCCAACTCTTTAATTACCGATACCGATATCAACCGATACCGATATCAACCGATATATGCAGTCGTGAAATTAACACATTATTATGCCTAATTTGGACAACCAGGTATGGTGAAGATAAGGTACTTTTTTAAAAAAAATTAGTAAAATAAGATAAATAAATTAAAAACATTTTCTTGAATAAAAAAGAAAGTAAAACAATATAAAAACAGTTACATAGAAACTAGTAATTAATGAAAATGAGTCAAATTAACTGTTAAAGGTTAGTACTATTAGTGGAGCAGCAGCACGCACAATCATGTGTGCTTACGGACTGTATCCCTTGCAGACTGTATTGATATATATTGATATATAATGTAGGAAGCAGAATATTGATAACAGAAAGAAACAACCCTTTTGTGTGAATGAGTGTAAATGGGGGAGGGAGGTTTTTTGGGTTGATGCACTAATTGTAAGTGTATCTTGTGTTTTTTATGTTGATTTAATAAAAAAAAATTAAAAAAAATCGATACAGATAATAAAAAAACCGATACCGATCATTTCCGATATTACATTTTAACGCATTTATCGGCCGATAATATCGGCCTGCCGATATTATCGGACATCTCTAGTTACCGCCAATGTTGAAATGTTCCATTTTCATAGGTACGGACATGGTAGCATGTAGCATCCCATGACCCACAATGGCCCGCACCCGCCGAATTTTTATTGGTTGACGTGTGTGTGTGACGATGGCTGATCTACGTCTGGTCTCTTATGTGAATGAGATAAATAATATTATTTGATATTTTACGCTAATGTGTTAATCATTTCACACATAAGTCGCTCCTGAGTATAAGTCGCACCCCCGGCCAAACTATGAAAAAAACTGCAATTTATAATCCGAAAAATACGGTACTTTTTTAAATTACTGGTATACAGTACAGGCCAAAAGTAGGGATGTCCGATAATGGCTTTTTGCCGATATCCGATATTCCAATATTGTCCAACTCTTTAATTACCGATACCGATATCAACCGATACCGATATCAACCGATATATGCAGTCGTGGAATTAACACATTATTATGCCTAATTTGGACAACCAGGTATGGTGAAGATAAGGTACTTTTTTAAAAAAATAGTAAAATAAGATAAATAAATTAAAAACATTTTCTTGAATAAAAAAGAAAGTACAACAATATAAAAACAGTTACATAGAAACTAGTAATTAATGAAAATGAGTCAAATTAAGTGTTAAAGGTTAGTACTATTAGTGGAGCAGCAGCACGCACAATCATGTGTGCTTACGGACTGTATCCCTTGCAGACTGTATTGATATATATTGATATATAATGTAGGAAGCAGAATATTAATAACAGAAAGAAACAACCCTTTTGTGTGAATGAGTGTAAATGGGGGAGGTTTTTTATGTTGATTTAATAATAAAAAATTAAAAAAAACGATACAGATATAAAAAAAAACCGATACCGATAATTTCCGATATTACATTGTAACGCATTTATCGGCCGATAATATCGGTCTGCCGATATTATCAGACATCTCTAGTTACCGCCAATGTTGAAATGTTCCATTTTCATAGGTACGGACATGGTAGCATGTAGCATCCCATGACCCACAATGGCCCGCACCCGCCGAATTTTTATTGGTTGACGTGTGTGTGTGACGATGGCTGATCTACGTCTGGTCTCTTATGTGAATGAGATAAATAATATTATTTGATATTTTACACTAATGTGTTAATCATTTCACACATAAGTCGCTCCTGAGTATAAGTCGCACCTCCGGCCAAACTATGAAAAAAACTGTGATTTATAATCCGAAAAATACGGTACTTTTTTAAATTACTGGTATACAGTACAGGTCAAAAGTTTGGACACACCTTCTGATTCAATGTGTTTTCTTTATTTTCATGACTATTTACATTGTAGTTTGTCACATCAAAACTATGAATGAGTTATGTACTTATCAAAAAAAGGTGAAATATATATATCTTCAAAATAGCCACCCTTTGCTCTGATTACCGCTTTGCACACTCTTGGCATTCTCTCCCTGAGCTTCTAGAAGTAGTCACCTGAAATGGTTTTCACTTCACAGGTGTCATAGTTTTGATGTAAATGGTAAATGGGTTGTACTTATATAGCGCTTTTCTCCCTTTTTAAGGAACTCAAAGCGCTTTGACACTATTTCCACATTCACCCATTCACACACACACATTCACACACTGATGGCGGGAGCTGCCATGCACGGCGCTAACCAGGCCCATCAGGAGCAAGGGTGAAGTGACACAACGGTTGGTAGAAGGTGGGGATTGAACCAGTAACCCTCAGATTGCTGGCACGGCCGCTCTCCCAACTTCGCCACGCCGTCCCCAGATTGTGTGACAATCTACAATGTAAATAGTCATGAGAATAAAGAAAAGCCATTGAATGAGGAGAAGGGGTGTCCAAACTTTTGGCCTGTATTGTACATGATGTACATCAGAACTTATCTTATGGCTTTAGGTCAGGGGTGTCCAAAGTGCGGCCCGGGGGCCATTTGCGGCCCGCAGGTAATTTTTGAACGGCCCCGCGGCACATTCTAAAAATACAATTTAAAAAAAATAAAAAACATAAAAAGTGGTATAAAAGAGCAAACAGGTGAAATGTAACAAGAACATGTTGCATTATTTACTCTAATAACACAAAGCTGCCATGCAGGCTGTTTCTTTCTTTAAAAAATAGTAATGAATCAAAATTAATGTCATTATGAATTATTGACCTGTTCAAAGCTCCAATTACGTCACAATAAATATTCCACTTTGGAATATTTTTTGGGGAAAATATTTTGTCTGCCATATAAAAAATGTTTTGTTTAAAGAAGGGCCTAAAACGAACAAACAAAAAACATAAACAACAACAAAAGTTATAATTGACGGATAGATCTGGGGCCGTACTTATCAAGCTTTTTAGAGTGCCATTTTACACTTAAGTCCTGAGAATTTGCGAAATTTAGTCCTACTCTCAAACTTAAGAATAAAAGCTTTTTATCAACGTTCTTAAGTCTAAGAATCACTCCTACTCTCCACCATATTTAAGAGACCTTCAGAGGTGTCTTAAGTGGTTAGGAGTTGCCAGCAGGGGATGGCACTGAGGCGAGAGAGACGTGCGCGAACGTTCAGGGAACGGAACAATGTTTGTTTTTTTTTGATGACGAGCAGCTGATCAAACGGTATCGTTTAGACAGAGCGGATATTATTTTTGTCACAGATTTAATACTTTTCGATTCCTTGTTGATTTCTGCATGTGTCTGCAGTGGGCTAGTATATATAGAGCCACCCACACCAGTTTCAAATTAGTTGCCTAATTAATGAATGGGAAAGAAAATGTTATGACAGTAGCGTATGTGTGTGGCCGTGAGGTGAGTGACGTCAGTGAGTGTGTGGGCGAGAGAAGAGAGGGAGCAGTAGCGTGAGTGCCGGCGGGGACTAGTTTGTTTTGTATTATTTTGTATTATATTGTCAAAATATACACTCCCATTGTCGACTTAAATATTTCCAAGATATTTCTTTATTCTTAGACAACGGATTCCCTTCCGTGATTGGTCATTTCTATGGACACAGAAATGACGTCACCTAAAATTGCGTTTACGGCACATAGTAATGTCGTAATTCAGCTCTGAGTGTGACACTTAAGATTCAGTCCTACACTTCGCTGAAAGTGTGAGTAAGACGCTTGATAACTAACTTTTAAGTGCAGCTTTCAGCCAAGAATTTATTTACTCTTAAGTCAACTCTTAGCAGACTTCTTAGGAGTCATTCTAAGAAGCTTGATAAGTACGGCCCCTGAAGTTGATCTTGAGACTATTGTGTTAAAAGTAAAAAGAAAAGTATGATTTATTTTTTAATACTTTACTGAGCAGGACCCTTTTGGATCCCCAATAATTTTAGTGGGACTTTTTTTTTTTTTAAGTGTCTATTTAAGTTGATCAAAAATAATAATGGATTAATGTTGTTATGAGTTATGCTATGAACTCCAATTATTATATAATCTCAAATATTACACTTTAAAATGTTATTGGGGGAAAATATTGAAAATTTTGTGTTTTTTCCATTAAAAAAACTGGGTTTTCTTTGACAAAAAGAGCATACAACTTAAATCTTGAAAAAACACTTTATATTAACAGTTAGACCTAATGTTGATCTGAAATTTAGACCTTGAATAATAATAATAATACTAAATAATGACACATTTTTTATATTTTTTTTACCTAAACCCTTTGGGGTCCCCAGGATCAAGCCTGAGTGGAGGCCTGAATGTATATTTTTTTATACATATATTGTATTGGTTTTTAAAATAAACAATATCAAAATGGCCCACGCTTACTTTGATATTTCAGTGTGCGGCCCTCAGTAGAAAAAGTTTTGACACCCCTGCTTTAGGTGATCTTCAATTACTGTTATGACTATGATGTGTGTTTAATGTGCCACTGCCAACTACTGGCCTGGAGTGCACACTGCAGCATGTACTGTACGTCTGGACTCCTATATTCTAATTAGACTGTAGCATGATGACAAAATGTCCTTTTTTTCTTGATAAAATGCTGTAATTTCTCGATAACAAGTCCCGGTATTTCTTTATTAAACATGTGTCGTAGACACCGGGCATTCTTTGTCCTTGGCCAGCGATAACGACATTCTTGGAAAGCTTCTTCATCATGATAGTTGAGGGTGCGCAGTACGTTTAATAACCTCTCCATGTTCAACCTGACCCCCTCTGCACCGTAGATTGCTTATTGATCCCGCTTCTCTTAAACGTAGCGCTGCTTGTTCCTTTTTAACCCAGATGTCTAACCTGCGCTACTGTATCTTGTTGCATGAAAAATGCTGAACGGGATGAGCCCTGTCATCTTCGCCGCCAGCCGCCCTCCTTTATAAATAATGATTATTTCACAGGCCCATCAATTCTGCTTTGTGGAGCAATATTTTTCAGCCAGTTTATTTTTCCAATTCAATAGCTGCTCATATTTCATTACCCGGGGTTCTTTTTCGCCGCCGTGAAAGCGAGAGCGAGAGGGCTTGTTGTAATCCACAGCAACACAATCAATAAACATGATAGAGAGTCTAATCAATCAATAGCACTTTTCCTGCGCATCAATCTGGACATACGAGCTACTAGATAAACTGCTTTTTGATGGATTTAGGATTCTTATCGGATTCTGATATTTCATGCGGTTAGGAATGCAAACTGAACAGCTAAATGAGCAGCTATGGAACTAGCACACGTGGTCTATGGTAGGCTGCTGCTAAATAAGCAGCTATGGAACTAGCACACGTGGTCTATGGTAGGCTGCTGCTAAATAAGCAGCTATGGAACTAGCACACGTGGTCTATGGTAGGCTGCTGCTAAATAAGCAGCTATGGAACTAGCACACGTGGTCTATGGTAGGCTGCTGCTAAATAAGCAGCTATGGAACTAGCACACGTGGTCTATGGTAGGCTGCGTCTAAATAAGCAGCTATGGAACTAGCACACGTGATCATTCTAGAGGCTAACCTTTCCTGTGATAAAATGGCAACCAAGGTAATCAAAAAGGTTAACCAACGAACGAGATTTCTCCACAGAATTTCCTCTCTGGTCAACAAAAGCACCTTGAGGATTCTGGCGGGAACTCTCGTTCAACCCTTTTTCGATTACGCATGCACCTCCAAAACCCTCAAATCTAAACGCCAAACATCCCAGAACAAGCTAGTCAGGTTACTTCTAGACCTCCACCCCAGATCCCACCTCACTCCTACCCACTTCTCTAAAGTGGGCTGGCTCAAGGTGGAGGACAGAGTTAAACAACTTGCACTGAGCCTAGTCTATAAAATCAGCTACACCTCCCTGATACCGAAGTACATGTCAAACTACTTCCTTAGCGTAAATGACCGCCATAACCACAACACCAGGGGGAGCTCCACTAACCACGTTAAACCCAGATTCCGAACTAACAAAGGTCTTAACTCATTCTCTTTCTATGCCACATCAATGTGGAATGCGCTCCCAACAGGTATAAAAGAAAGGGCATCTCTATCCTCCTTCAAAACCGCAATAAAAGTTCACCTCCAGGCAGCTACAACCCTAAACTAACACCCTCCCCGGATTGCTAATAATCAAATGTAAACAATCAAATGCAGATACTTTTTCTTATGCCTTCTGATCTCTCTCTCTCTCTCTCTCTCTCTCTCTCTCTCTCTCTCTCTCTCTCTCTCTCTATGTCCACTACTTGATGTCCATATCCTCCTCCCCCCCCCCCCCCCTCCACACCCCTGATTGTAAATAATGTAAATAATTCAATGTGATTATCTTGTGTGATGACTGTATTATGATGATAGTATATATGATAGTATATATCTGTATCATGAATCAATTTAAGTGGACCCCGACTTAAACAAGTTGAAAAACTTATTCGGGTGTTACCATTTAGTGGTCAATTGTACGGAATATGTACTTCACTGTGCAACCTACTAATAAAAGTCTCAATCAGTCAATCAGTCTACGGTAGGCTACTGCTTAATAAGCAGCTATGGAACTAGCACACGTGGTCTATGGTAGGCTGCTGCTAAATAAGCAGCTATGGAACTAGCACACGGGGTCTATGGTAGACTGGCACATTCCATCGATACAGGACCAGCAGTCAATCATCATACAACTTTGACTTTCATTGGCAAACAAACTGCAAGCCTATATGCCGCCCAAAAGTGCAACAATATTGTATGTCTCAAAAGCCTGACTCTGAGGTTCCACAGCATTGTAGCAGCCGCGGCATCTGTTTTTAAATCCTTTACGCCACCGGCATGTACGTTTACGTTCGTAAGTGAATGAATTACAAAGCAGTAAAATACAAAACAATACATCGGATTTTACATCAAAAGTCAGGCTTTTGTCCACAGTGTCCAATAGTCAGAAAGTTGTCCCCTAAGTAAATGATGAATTTATGAGTCCGATGATTCCTCACGATCCATTTCAGCTGTAAATATACAACATATAAGAATACATGTATGTGTGTATCTCTCTCTGTCTTGCTGTATGTGTATGTATGTATGCATGTATGTATACACACACACACAGGGCTCGAATTTAACTGCCCCGACCGTCTTCCGCCGTCATGATGCCCAAAAATGTACCAACATTTGCGGCAAGAACATGCCGTGACCGCCCTTGACTTCTTACTTGTTAATGGACGAGGGATGTAACAGTAAACGGTATAATGATAATTTGCGGTTAAGTTCCCTGACGGTTAGTACTACCGTCTAATTTTTTAAATTACAGAAAAAAACTTAATTTATTCATGCATTTTAGGCAACAGGAAGTCAGGCGCATGCGCCCTGGCGGTGTTTGACTTGATAATCATGGCGGACCAACTACACGGACTTTGCTGCAAAAATTTCCCCTCGGAGTAAACGGAGCCAAGCGCTTGTTTTAACGTAATTTTCCCTCGCTTCCCGGCGTGCGTTTAAGAGCAAACTGCTGTGTTTAGATGGAGACAGGTGTGGACAATATTGTCCCCACACTAAAAGTATACAGCCAAGGAGAAAACAATTTGATGTTTTGCAGCAGGTGATGTGTCGTGAACGTTGTCACAACTTGTTTATAAAGTCTTTACTTTGTTTACTTTGATGATCACTCCTCCTTTATTTAACTGCAAACTGTATCAGTGTTCAAATAGCATCAATACTAGATATAATGTTTTGTCATCTCATCAAATTGAACGCAGGCAATGAAGATTGTGTATTCGATGTGAGAGGTACCACTCCTGTTTTTTTGTTGTTGTTGGCCAAACTGTTGTACTGAAACACTAGGAGGCGTCGGAGAAGAACAAAGCTTATTTATTAGACTTCATCTTCATTAGCCAAACTGCTTTTGTGTTATATTTTTAAAAGCAAAAAGCAAACACCGTGCTTGTTTTACATTACTTCTGTTTTTTCATGTCTGAAAGGTATTACCTTATACACCTTATATATATGTATATATGTATGTGTATATATATATATATATATATATATATATATATATATATATATATAATTATTATTCAAAATGATTTTATATATATAAAATCATTTTGAGATTATATATAAGTATATATGTATATATATATATATATATATATATATATATTCCAAATGATTTTATATATATATATATATATATATATATATATATATATATATATATATATATATATATATATATATATATATATATATATATATTCCAAATGATTTTGAACATTTATAACCATTTTGAATATATGTGTATATATATATATATTCCAAATGATTTTATATATATATATATATTCAAAATGATTTTGAACATTTATAACCATTTTGAATATATATATATATATATATATATATATATATATATATATATATATATATATATATATATATATATATATATATATATATAATCTCATTTTGAAAGATCCCACCTGATGGCCATAAGAAGTAACTGCACTTTTTGTCCATATACTGTAGATAAAAATAGTGTTCATGTATGAGATCTAGGCCATATATATATATATATACTGTATATATATTATATATATATATTCAAAATGATTTTATATATATATATATATATAAAATTATTTTGAATATATATATATATATATATATATATATATATATATATATTTATATATATATATATATATATATATACATATATATATATATATATATATATAGAAAATAATTTTATATACATATAAAATTATTTTGAATATATATATATATATATATATATATATATATATATATATATATATATATATATATATATATATACACAGTATATATATATTCAAAATAATTTTGAACGTATATAATCATTTTGAATATATATATGTATATATATATGTATTAGGGCTGTGAATCTGGGTGTCCCACGATTTGATTCAATATCGATTCTTGGGGTCACGATTCGATTCAAAATCGATTTTTTTTCCAATTCAACACGATTCTCGATTCAAAAACAATTTTTTCCCGATTCAAAAGGATTGTCTATTCATGGAATACATAGATATCAGCAGGATCTACCCCAGTCTGCTGACATGCAAGCAGAGTAGTAGATTTTTGTAAAAAGCTTTTATAATTGTAAAGGACAATGTTTTATCAACTGATTGCAATAATGTACATTTGTTTGAACTATTAAATGAACCAAAAATATGACTTATTTTATCTTTGTGCAAATATTGGACACGGTGTGTTGTCAAGCTTATGAGATGCGATGCAAGTGTAAGCCACTGTCACACTATTGTTCTTTTTTATAAATGTCTAATGATAATGTCAATGAGGGATATTTTCAATCACTGCTATGTTGAAATTGTAACTAATATTGATACTGTTGTTGATAATATTCATTTTTGTTTCACTACTTTTGGTTTGTTGTGTGTGGTGTTTGTGTCTCCTCTCAATTGTTGTGTGTGGTGTTTGTGTCTCCTCTCAATTGTTGTGTGTGGTGTTTGTGTCTCCTCTCAATTGTTGTGTGTGGTGTTTGTGTCTCCTCTCAATTGTTGTGTGTGGTGTTTGTGTCTCCTCTCAATTGCTCTGTTTATTGCACTTCTGAGTGTTGCTGGCTCGGCTTTGCTTTTGGAATTGGATTGCATTGTTATAGTATTGCTGTGTATTTTTTTGTTGAATTTATTAATTTTAAAAAAATCGATTTTTAAAAAATGAGAATCGATTCTGAATCGCACAACGTGAGAATCGCGATTCGAATTCGAATCGATTTTTCCCACACCCCTAATATGTATGTATATATATATATATCCATCCATCCATTTTCTACTGCTTGATGCCGCCTGATGGCCATAAGAGGTAACTGCTCTTTTTGTCCATATAGATAAAAATAGTGTTAATGTATGAGATCTAGGCCAAAGTAATAATTAAGATTATTGTTATCAATATTGAAATCATGATTATTGATTGTTAGGTAAAGCAGTGTTGGGGTGTGAACGTAATACCATCATGTCATTTGTAATGTCTAATAAAAAGACAATAGATAAACGTTACCCATATATCTAAAGACAAATATTAGTTTTTTTAATTATTTAATAATATCAACTTGTCAGCTTTTCGTCATTAGATCAGGCCTGGGCAATTATTTTGACTCAGGGGCCACATTTAGAGAAAAAAATGTGTCTGGGGGCCGGTATATCTATTTTTAGGAACACTAATACAAAACCTCACAATAATGTCTGATTGAATGCTAAAAACTTTATGACAGACCGCCTTAAAAAACGTAATGGAATTTTACATTTTTCTACGAACGATAAAACACTGAATATTGACAAAATATGAATGTCAGACCCTCTTTCCATCAACATATTTTACAATCAAGTTAAACGCAACAAAAATGCAACAAACAGTGAGATATGAACGCGAAGGGTACAAAATAAACCCACCTACAATCTGATACATCTGATATATCACTAAACTTTAGAACTCTGTTGTGAAAATCTCCTTTCGCGTCTGTGGAAACGCTTCCCGCCCACACTGCTTGGTGCCTCGTCTGAGCTGCTGTGACGTAGGTTACCATAGTAACTAATTAGATGACCATAGTAACTAATTAGATGACCATAGTAACTAATTAGATTACCATAGAAACTTAGCCGAAAAAATCATTTTCGGCTAACCTTTGCTAATATTTTTGTGAAATCATCGACCTGACTTATATTGTCACTTGTTTAATGGATTATCCCACACATGGATGTGCTTGTTTCAGGAACTCCAGCTTTTTCATCATAATATGATTATCATCCAACATGTTTTTAATGTACTGATTTTGAAGTCTTGAAGGTTGAGGCCAAATTGCTCTTGTCGTTTTATTGGGATTGTCTTTAGCCAGAATTTAATAGGATTTCATTCAGAAAGAATTCAATTGCAATTAGTCTTTTTGGGGTTGAAAAACGTTGCTTGAATGTTATGGAAAGGACGTATATAACTTTCATAGGCACTTTAAAATGACAGCAAATGATAGACATGACAGTGTATGTACTTTTTGCTCATTTCCATACACATTGATTACAGTGGTCATATGTGGTGAAGCCAACTGTCTTCTTCCAGCAGTAATGAATGCGTCAGTGCTGGCATGACTGCACGTGTGGGCGTATATTCTTGAATTTCAATATGACTCTCACACTGAACAACATTCATTAAAACCAGGGGAGGGTTTGATTCCCATTTTCTCAATGTGAGGTTTGGACTTATTGCCAAATGCATCTAAAATATGCAGTCCGGGAAATAAAACCTTATAACAAATACAGAAAAAGAACATTTAATAAAGAATATGCATTCAATTATTAATATTTGTATTGATTGAATGAAACAAGTATGATGTGGTTTAGTGCTCCGCAATAGATACTTCACAATAAGCTCCAGGTTTATTTATTTATACAGCACCATTTTAAAACAGCCACGACTGCTCCAAAGTGCTGTACAAATTAAAAATAAATAACGATAAAATCACAATAAGTATACATTGTTCTCTATATAAAACACAGCTAAACAAACCAATTAGTATGGTAAAAACTATATAAATAAACAACCAAACAGCAGTATAAATAGAACAAAAAGGGAATATGTATTAAAAATAGTACCAAAAAAGTATAAATAATCTAGTTTTTATCCAAACACAATATAACAGCAAGCCTAAATGTCAACACTGAACACACACACACACACACACGTCTCATTGGTGAACTCAAAAACAAAAAAGGAAAACCATTTTACCTTGTGTCCGGGATTATTTGTGCCATTACTGAACACCTTGGGAGTTTCCCAGTTATAAACGAGCAGTGGTTTCACGTAGTCACCGCTAGCGT
This sequence comes from Entelurus aequoreus, assembly GCF_033978785.1. Lineage (NCBI taxonomy): Eukaryota > Metazoa > Chordata > Actinopteri > Syngnathiformes > Syngnathidae > Entelurus > Entelurus aequoreus. The sequence continues at coordinate 10,049,222 of NC_084750.1, read as the reverse complement.
TAGCACAAATTAGCGGTGTGAGGCAATCCATCATCGGCTTTTGTCCAGGTAGTGCTTTCTCCTCCGCTGCAATAAAGGTCCGCTGTGGCATCTTTTTCGGTCTCATCACAATTAAAGACTTGCTAAGGATCCCCCTTTGTTGATGACATCCTCCAAATGAAGGCTAACTACGTAGCTAGAATGCTAGCCAGAAACCGGAAGCAATGCAACAAGACTGAGAGTTTGAACACATTTAAAGCCTTTTTGATCACACAAAGTGATCTTTGCTACGACAATTGTGGAAACAAACTGGTCAGAAGTGCCACTAGTGGACCTGGGCGATATATCCATTTCATCAATAAATTAGAGTTTTCTCTTGCAGACTATTGAAAAAAATAAAATATCTATATTTTTCTCCTCTTGCTCAGGCATGTTTTTTTAAACTTTAAACTAAAGTATCATTTCACTAGCATTTCCCCCAGGTAGCATGTATGATGAGGAAGAACAATGCACAAAACCATCACTAAAGCAGTTGATTTTTTCAACGCTCAAAAAAGGTTGAAAAACACTGCTTTAGTGGGACGTAAACGTTTAATCTCAGGGAGAAGGTATGGCTACAAAGTAAAGAAAAACAGAATGCTGGACGACAGCAAAGACTTACTGTGGAGCGAAGACGGCGTCCACAATGTACATCCGAACGTGACGTGACAATCAACAATGTCCCCACAAAGAAGGATAAAAACAACTGAAATATTCTTGATTGCTAAAACAAAGTACATGCGCGAAATATCACTGAAAGGAAGACATGAAACTGCTACAGGAAAACACCAAAAAAAGAGAAAAAGCCACCAAAATTGGAGCGCAAGACAAGAACTAAAACACTATACACAGGAGCACAACCAAAACACTCCAAATAAGTCAGGGCGTGATGTGACAGGTGGTGACAGTACACCTGCTTTGAGACAAGAGCATGCTTGGTTATGCTTTAAAGCAGGGGTCACCAACCTTTTTGAAACCAAGAGCTACTTCTTGGGTAGTGATTAATGCGAAGGGCTACCAGTTTCAAAACACTTAAATAAATTGCCAGAAATAGCCAATTTGCTCAATTTACCTTTAACTCTATGTTATTATTAATAATTAATGATATTTACACTTAATTGAACGGTTTAAAAGAGGAGAAAACACGAAAAAAATGACAATTAAATTTTTAAACACAGTTTATCTTTAATTTCGACTCTTTAAAATTCAAAATTCAACCGAAAAAAAGAAGAGAAAAACTAGCTAATTCGAATCTTTTTGAAAAAATTAAAAAAATGAATTTATGGAACATCATTAGTAATTTTTCCTGATTAAGATTAATTTTAGAATTTTGATGACATGTTTTAAATAGGTTAAAATCCAATCTACACTTTGTTAGAATATATAACAAATTGGACCAAGCTATATTTCTAACAAAGACAAATCATTATTTCTTCTAGATTTTCCAGAACAAAAATTTTAAAAGAAATTCAAAAGACTTTGAAATAAGATTCAAATTTGATTCTACAGATTTTCTGGAATCATTTTTTTGAATTTTAATCATAATAAGTTTGAAGAAATATTTCACAAATATTCTTTGTCGAAAAAACAGAAGCTAAAATGAAGAATTAAATTAAAATGTATTTATTATTCTTTACAATAAAAAAAATAAATTTACTTGAACATTGGTTTAAATTGTCAGGAAAGAAGAGGAAGGAATTTAAAAGGTAAAAAGGTATATGTGTTTAAAAATCCTAAAATCATTTTTAAGGTTGTATTTTTTCTCTAAAATTGTCTTTCTGAAAGTTATAAGAAGCAAAGTAAAAAAAATTAATGAATTTATTTAAACAAGTGAAGACCAAGTCTTTAAAATATTTTCTTGGATTTTCAAATTCTATTTGAGTTTTGTCTCTCTTAGAATTAAAAATGTCGGGCAAAGCGAGACCAGCTTGCTAGTAAATAAATACAATTTAAAAAATAGAGGCAGCTCACTGGTAAGTGCTGCTATTTGAGCTATTTTTAGAACAGGCCAGCGGGCTACTCATCTGGTCCTTACGGGCTACCTGGTGCCCGCGGGCACCGCGTTGGTGACCCCTGCTTAAAGTCATATCCAACAATTGCAACGACGACTTTTTACTGTCAACTGAGTTTATGATTTGTGCTGGTGGTGTGCCTCCGCATTTTGTCAACGCAAAAAATGTGTCTTGGCTCAAAAAAGGTTGGGGACCACTGATGTAGACCACGTCCAGGAAAGCCACAACGTTGGCCACATTTGGACAAATGTATGCGTCTGGATAAAACATTGCCCCTCAGACCCGCGCCTTATTTCCAGTCTTTTTTTCATGAAGTTCAACTCCCATGCCTGATACTAAGTGTGGGTGTTTTACATGCATTTGTTTTAGTCGGTGCACATTGACAGAACGCCAGCTGCCTCCTCTTCAACCAATCATTTCACGAGCACTTCCACATTTGGAGGGTGAAAGTCACGCTTGAAATTGGTGACTAGGGTGGAATTATCCGGTGCTCAAAAGCGCCACGGGGTCCCTGCAAGGTGCCTGACAACTGACAACTTGTCAACAAAAAAAAAGCATAATTAACCCCCTCAAACCTTCACTTGGAATGTTGTAACAAGTCTTCGCTTGTGGCTGCACTACAAAGACATCAACAATTGATAAATGGTGAAGAGCTCTATGTGTGGGGTGTCACACACGGCTCAATAAGTGCTTGATCCCAGTCCACAACGCCAGCTAGCCAGTGCATATTGTTTTGATGCTCAAATTTTCATTTGTAGAGCTTGGACTTAACTGCACTGTCAGGGCCCCAGCAAGCTGGATGCTGGGGGCTAGGGGTCTGCTGGTGATTGTTGAGGGGGATTAGAGAGATTTAAGTGCTCAGGATGACTCCTTCATGCTAGAATTGCACTGGGAGCTGGAGGGCTAGACTCTTTTTTTGTAAATGGATAATGGAAGAAGCAACGGTTTTGCCTTGCTTTCCTTAGCTACTGTATGTCGTTCAGGCAGAAGAGTGCGCTTTCCAATCTCGAATGATCGTCATGCTAGCATCTAGTGCCATGCCGTTTGCTTGTATTGATTATCCCCACCACTAAGTTTGTATGTTCGTAGCTCCAAATCTACTTTTCGATCAAACATTTTGAAGGCTTGCAGAAAGGACGGTTACTGTTGCCACTTAGTCATAAGCTATTAAATGATCATTCATGCGTTCATTTCATCTGGTATTGACTATTGCAATTCTATCTTCACTCTTTTCAACAAGTCAACGCCAAAGAGACTTCAGACGGTGCAAAATGCAGCTGCCAGTCTTTAGACCGGTGCACCCAGACCAGCCCATATCACCCCCATTTGATCCAGTCTTCATTGGCTTCCAGTCAAATTCCGCATAAAATTTAAAGGCCTACTGAAAGCCACTACTAGCGACCACGCAGTCTGATAGTTTATATATCAATGATGAAATCTTAACATTGCAACACATGCCAATACGGCCGGGTTAACTTATAAAGTTAACCCGGCCGTGGATATGATTTATGCGCGTGACGTCACAAAATCCACGGAAGTGGTTGGACCCCATCGGACCCGATACAAAAACCTCTTGTTTTCTTCGACAAAATTCCGCAGTATTCTGGACATCTGTGTTGGTGAATCTTTTGCAATTTGTTTAATGAACAATGGAGGCTGCAAAGAAGAACGTTGTAGGTGGGATCGATCGGTGTATTAGCGGCTAAGTACAATACTTACAGCAACACAACAAGGACTACTTACTACGCCTAGCCGATGCTTGCCGCCAAACCCACGGATGAAGTCCTTCGTCGCGCCGTCGATCGCTGGAACGCAGGTGAGCACGGCTGTTGATGGGAAGATGAGGGCTGGCTGGCGTAGGTGGAGCGCTAATGTTTTTATCATAGTTCTGTGAGGTCCGGTTGCTAAGTTGCTAAATTAGCCTTAGCGTTGTTAGCAACAGCATTGTTAAGCCTTACCAGGCTGAGAATTTTTAACCGTGTAGTTACATGTACATGGTTTAATAGTATTGTTGGTCTTCTGTCTATCCTTCCAGTCAGGGGTTTATTTTTTTGTTTCTATATGCAGTTAAAGCAAGATGCTATCACGTTAGCTCGTAGCTAAAGCATTTCGCCGATGTATTGTCGTGGAGATAAAAGTCACTTTAAATGTCCATTTCGCGTTCTCGACTCTCATTTTCAAGAGGATATAGTATCCCAGGTGGTTTAAAATACAAATCCGTGATCCACAATA
>NC_084750.1:9927460-10037460 GCF_033978785.1 Entelurus aequoreus | reverse complement strand
AACAGGATGACTCCAGCCAAGATGCTATTTTGTCTAATTGAGCATTTAACTTCTCAGCAACTAGAGTACAGGTCTTACCTGATGTATATACCACTGTGTCATCCGCATACATCTGTAAATCTATATCTGTGCATACATCTGGTAGGTCATTGATGTATAGACTGAATAGTATAGGTCCCAAGACACTACCCTGAGGTATCCCTGTTTCTATTTTGCGGAAGGAAGATCTCACATTATTAATGGTGACACATTGTTCACGGCCCTTTAGATATGACTCAAACCAGGACAATGACTGTTTGGATAAATTGAATTTAGTTAGTTTTGAAATTAAAATGTCATGATTGACTGTATCAAATGCTTTTTTTAAGTCTAGAAATACTGCACCAACCACCTGTCCTTTGTCAAGAGAATGTTTGATCCTTTCAGTTAAAAAACAAGTGGCAGATTCTGTAGAATGGTTACGTCTGAATCCCAATTGTAGGGGAGTCAAATAGTGATTTGTCTCAAGGTGGAGCATTAGTTGTTCCGAAACAATCTTCTCCAGGACTTTAGATAAAACTGGAAAAAGGCTGATAGGTCTATAGTTAGATGTCATTCCAGCATCACCAGATTTTAAAAGTGGTATTACCTGTGCAGTTTTCCATCCATCTGGGAATTGCCCAGTTTTAATGGAAATATTAATAAGATGGGTAAGAGGCTGTATAAGGATGCCGCTATATTTTTTGAGAAAAGCTGTGTCTAGGTTATAAATATCCTTTGAGTATGTGGTGTTTAGGTCATGTATGACATTTAGGACAGTTGTCTGACTAACCTCCTTGAGCTGAAATGAGCTGTCTTGTTCATTAGGTAAGTCTGTTGTTTGATCATCATTAGTCCTACAAGAGAAACCAGAGGAAAGGTTTTTGACAGATTCTATAAATAATTTTTTGAACTCATTTGAGACTTGTGTACAATCAGTAATGATTTTGTCTCCTACTTTAAGTTTATATATATATATATATATATACATACACTACCGTTCAAAAGTTTGGGGTCACCCAAACAATTTAGTGGAATAGCCTTCATTTCTAAGAACAAGAATAGACTGTCGAGTTTCAGATGAAAGTTCTCTTTTTCCGGCCATTTTGAGCGTTTAATTGACCCCACAAATGTGATGCTCCAGAAACTCAATCTGCTCAAAGGAAGGTCAGTTTTGTAGCTTCTGTAACGAGCTAAAGTGTTTTCAGATGTGTGAACATGATTGCACAAGGGTTTTCTAATCATCAATTAGCCTTCTGAGCCAATGAGCAAACACATTGTACCATTAGAACACTGGAGTGATAGTTGCTGGAAATGGGCCTCTATACACCTATGTAGATATTGCACCAAAAAGCAGACATTTGCAGCTAGAATAGTCATTTACCACATTAGCAATGTATAGAGTGTATTTCTTTAAAGTTAAGACTAGTTTAAAGTTATCTTCATTGAAAAGTACAGTGCTTTTCCTTCAAAAATAAGGACATTTACATGTGACCCCAAACTTTTGAACGGTAGTGTATATATATATATATGTGTGTGTGTGTATATATATATATATATACATATATATATATATATATATGTGTGTATATATATATATATATATATATATATATATATATATATATATATATATATATATATATATATATGTGTATATATATATATATATATATATATATATATATATATATATATATATATATATATATATATATATATATATATATATATATATATATATATATATATATATATAATGTATATACAGTATATATGTGTATATACTGTATATATCTATATATATATATATATATATAGATATATATATATGTATATATATATGCGTGTATGTGTATATATATATATATATATATATATATATATATATATATATATATATATATATATATATATATATATATATATATATATATATATATATATATATATATATATATATATATATATATATATATATATATATGTGTATATATGTATGTATTTTTTTAATTATTATTTTGGATGAAATACTTCACCCTAACTACTGATTTCCGCAGATATTATTGAGCAGCAGTTATTTGCAAGGCCATGGCAGGATTATGCCTGCAAAGTTTGTTTGCACTAGCGGTACTTCTCTCTAAGGAGAGTTTATTGTGGATGGAAGGTGCTGCTTCTACCCCAAACCAGCACCAAAATAGGTGAAATCAAAGAAGCTCTTTAACATCAATCCATCAAAATGGAGTGACTTTCCATAAGCGGATGCGGTGTAATGAGGTGCCTTCCTAGAATCAAAGTGTGCTGCCATCAAACGAGTTTTCACAGGGCAAATAAGAAGCTGCCATCAATCAAAGTGGGGCTGAGGGTGACATTCCAGACATGCTGCTGGTGTCACTGGTTGCTGTGGGATCTGTTGTCACAGGATGTCACCTGCTATCGATCCAGGTCTCTTAGCGCCACATTTAGACACTCGAGCCAAGGTGACACCAGGGCAAGATGCAGAGCTTCTCCTTTACAAACAACCTCTTACATGACTTCATTGAATCTCCGGACTGAAGCAAATGAGCATGATGATGTATGGTGTTCTCTGCCTAAGTCCTAATGGCCTGCTTGTATTCCAGAACATGAGAGTCTCCCAGTCTGTTTCACTTTCACCGCTCTAATGGAGAGCTCGGACACTTAGCAATTAAAACTATTTCAAGTAGCCTTTTTCTTGTTTTTAAATGAGTAGGCACACTTTAGTATCTTATTTATGCCCACATAACTGAGGAGAAGCGGTACAAGAAAATGGACAATTAACTACACAGCTTAGTGCAGATTACACTAATGTACTCACAACAAAATACTACGTACTGGGGTTGTACTTGTAAAGTACTGGGATACTAATGAATCATAAACTGTACTAAACCGCCTCTAAAAAGTACCGGTTCCCTTTTTAAAACATTTTTTATTAACGGGCATGGCGGCGCGTCGTCACGTGGTGACATTGCTGGTTTTTACGAGCAGAGGAGCATGTTCGGCAGCGCGCACACACAGAGTACTTACAAGCAGACACAGTGTGTAGACAGAAAAGGGAGAATGGACGCATTTTGGTGTAAAAAGTAAAGATAAAGGTGAAGTTATAACACTGAAACACCCTAAGGAAGAGCTGCTTTAAGACATGCAGCTAACATCCATCCACAGTGTTTTAGCTACTTCTAAATCACTAATCCTGGCCTCCATGGCGAGAAAGTACGTTTCTTACAAGTGGCATTATCACTGGAGGACGAGGAATAAGCTAAACATGCTTCACTACACACCGTAGGAGGATACAATAGCTTACAGCTAACAGCAAGCTAGCGCTCCTCAATGTAAACAAATGCCACAGGTGGGTCTACACAGACATCGATTGTAACTAGAGATGTCCGATAATATCGGCCCGCCGATATTATCGGCCGATATATGCGTTAAAATGTAATATCGGAAATTATCGGTATCGTTTTTTTTTATCGGTATCGTTTTTTTTTTGTTTTTTTTATTAAATCCACATAAAAAACACAAGATACACTTACAATTAGTGCACCAATCCAAAAAACCTCCCTCCCCCATTTACACTCATTCACACAAAAGGGTTGTTTCTTTCTGTTATTAATATTCTGCTTCCTACATTATATATCAATATATATCAATACAGTCTGCAAGGGATACAGTCCGTAAGCACACATGATTGTGCGTGCTGCTGCTCCACTAATAGTACTAACCTTTAACAGTTAATTTTTCAAATTTTCATTAATTACTAGTTTCTATGTAACTGTTTTTATATTGTTGTACTTTCTTTTTTATTCAAGAAAATGTTTTTAATTTATTTATCTTATTTTACTAATTTTTTTAAAAAGGACCTTATCTTCACCATACCTGGTTGTCCAAATTAGGCATAATAATGTGTTAATTCCACGACTGCATATATCGGTTGATATCGGTATCGGTTGATATCGGTATCGGTAATTAAAGAGTTGGACAATATCGGAATATCGGATATCGGCAAAAAGCCATTATCGGACATCCCTAATTGTAACGATACCAAGTACAAGAGCCATACATATCTGATACTATTTGAAATACTATTAGAATTTTTTAATTATCACTAAATCTTTTGTCTTTTTAAAAAATTGTTTATAAACTTATGAAATACCTCCCTGGATACAAGAGAAGTTTAATTATGACCAATGTATGATCCTGTAACTACTTGGTATCGGATCGATACTTAAATGTGTGGTATCATCCAAAACTAATGTAAAGTATCAAAGAAGAGAAGAATAAGTGATTATTGGGTGGTTCTACACCTGACATCCACTGTAATGATACCAAGTACAAGAGCGTATCTAATCAATACTACTATGATTACATTGATATTTTTTATCATACCAAAATCTTTTTTCCTTCTTCATAAAGGTTTATTATGTTTATAAAGTGAGTAAATATGTCACATGAGGACTTTGAATATGACCAATGTATGATCCTTCAACTACTTGGTATCAGATTGATACCTAAATGTGTGGTATCATCCAAAACTAATGTCAAGTATCATAGAAGAGAAGAATAAGTGATTATTACATTTGAACAGAAGTGTAGATAGAACATGTTAAAAGAGAAAATAAGCAGATATTAACAGTAAATGTGCTCTTGAGTAGATTTTGCTGATCAATTTGAATTAGTATAATTTGAGGTTTTTTTATTTTTCAGTATCAGATGATTTAAGCCGGTCAAAAATGTTTATAATTTGAGTTAGGACTATATAGTTTTTAAAAGTTCAGGCAAATTGATGCACGTTAAATATGTTCTGTTACAGACTAAAACAGTATTGATAAAGTTATTCTTGGTTTTAAGTTATTTCTTTTTTTCTTTAATGTTAATAAGGTATGCAGAGGTGTACTTGAAACAATATTATAGACAGCTGATACTATTTATAGGTGCAATATTTTCTTCATCCTAGGGGAGGCGTGAGAGAAAATGATTGAGAAGCACTGTCCTATAGTGACTGTTGGTTTGTTCAATAAAGTTCTGAACCTTTTGGACCTCAGGGCCCAACTTTTCCACTACGGAGGGGCCCGGGACCCATTCAAATGGTAACTCTGAATTAATAATCATACTCTGGATTTTTATTATATTTAATAATTACATCTAATCTACTTACAGTTTACAACATTGTCAAATAATATGATATTAATCACAAAGGTTCTTATCAAGGCTCAGGTCAGGCTGATTACAAAAATACATACTAATCAAATATACTGCAAAAGAAGGTACTCAAATTACTGATGAATTGTTTTGACATACTGTTATACAATGCTAAAATAAATTCTAACTAAATTGATAATATATATGTTTCTTAAACTATCAATAAAACTAATAAATACAGCTTTACCACTTTAGTCATATTTTGTGCGCTTTTTAGCTCCAGACTTTGTGTTTGTTTGATATTGTCATTACTGCCACAAGTGGTGGAACAGTGTGTTACAACGGAGTAGTGCTGAGAAACAAAGATATTTTTGGCGGCCCTCTAGTGGGCGCTATGGTTAAGAAACACTGATCAAAACTGATAGGAAATCCAAAAATGTCAAATATTGTTTCCCCAAGATGGTATTTTCTGAAGCGTTGACACACATGACAAAATATTAGAGATGTCCGATAATATCGGCCGATATATGCGTTAAAATGTAATATCGGAAATGATCGGTATCGTTTTTTTTATTATCGGTATCGTTTTTTTTTGTTTTTGTTTGTTTTTTTTTGTTATTAAATCCACATAAAAAACACAAGATACACTTACAATTAGTGCACCAACCCAAAAAACCTCCCTCCCCCATTTACACTCATTCACACAAAAGGGTTGTTTCTTTCTGTTATTAATATTCTGCTTCCTACATTATATATCAATATATATCAATACAGTCTGCAAGGGATACAGTCCGTAAGCACACATGATTGTGCGTGCTGCTGCTCCACTAATAGTACTAACCTTTAACAGTTAATTTTACTCATTTTCATTAATTACTAGTTTCTATGTAACTATTTTTATATTGTTTTACTTTCTTTTTTATTCAAGAAAATGTTTTTAATTAATTTATCTTATTTTACTATTTTTTTTAAAAAGTACCTTATCTTCACCATACCTGGTTGTCCAAATTAGGCATAACAATGTGTTAATTCCACGACTGCATATATCGGTTGATATCCGTATCGGTTGATATCGGTATCGGTAATTAAAGAGTTGGACAATATCGGATATCGGCAAAAAGCCATTATCGGACATCCCTACAAAATATGCTTGTGTGCAAAAGAATGCAGTTGTATTTCATGCTGGTCAAAGTGGAATCAAGCATAAAAATAGCAGAATAATACACAAAGCCCTTTTTTTGTTTTAATTAATGATAGTAATATTGGTAATAAATGATTATTTTTGTATATGTTTAGTAGTATTTTTAAACCATGTGTACCAGTCAAAAGAAAGTATAAAGAGTATTTGTTTGAATGTTAAAGCAACACAAGCATGTAGCTCCAATAGTGACAGGTGGCAATAGCGTGTGGAGATTATTAGTCTGCTTGTTATCTAAGATGAAAAGAAATCCAAAAATGAGCGTGCCAAATAATGTTCCCACACGATGGCATTGTGATGCTTTATTTAGCATGGTCACGCCTCCAAATATGTGCGTGTGTGCAAATTCCTCTTTTACAGGCTTTTTGACAACAAACAGTGAGAAATATTTACAGTTTAGTTGAGTTTATTCAGGATCCCCATTAGTCTACACCAGGGGTCGGCAACCCAAAATGTTGAAAGAGCCATATTGGACCAAAAATACAAAAACAAATCTGTCTGGAGCCGCAACAAATTAGAAGCCATATTACAAAGAGATAGTGTGTCATGAGATATAAATTGAATTGAGAGGACTTAAAGGAAACTAAATGAGCTCAAATATAGCTACAAATGAGGCATAATGATGCAATATGTACATATAGCTAGCCTAAATAGCATGTTAGCATCGATTAGCTTGCAGTCATGCAGTGACCAAATATGTCCGATTAGCACTCCACACAAGTCAATAACATCAACAAAACTCACCTTTGTGCATTCACGCACAACCTTAAAAGTGTGGTGGACAAAATGAGACAGAAAAAGAAGTGGCATAAAACACGTCCTAGAAAGTCAGAGATACATGTAAACAAACTGAAGTTGAGTTCAAGGACCGCCAAAATGAGTAGGACAAAACGGCGCTCGCCAAATACTGGAATCAGTGAAGCATGTTTAATATAAACAGTTTGATTTATAACAATTAGGGAGGTTTGTGTCATGTTTGTCCTCCTACAGAAACCATATTAAAACAAAAACATATTTTTTTTTCCCCTCATCTTTTTCCATTTTTCATACATTTTTGAAAAAGCTTCAGAGAGCCACTAGGGCGGCGCTAAAGAGCCGCATGCGGCTCTAGAGCCGCAGGTTGCCGACCCCTGGTCTACACCGCAGTGGAGACCATTCTTCCTGGGGTCCAGGCCAAAAAAACATCACACAATCACAAAACAAAAGATTACAATGCAGTACAACATGATCAAATAATAAAGTGTTGTAATACAAAAATAGCAACAACAAAGAACCAAAAAAAAAGCAAACAATAATTTCGAGTTTACATAATAATGTTCATACCAAAGATAAGAAGAGCAATATAAAAATGAGAGATGTCCGATAATGGCTTTTTTGCCGATATTGTCCAACTCTTAATTACCGATACTGATATATACAGTGGTGGAATCAACACATTATTATGCCTAATGTTGTTGTGATGCCCCGCTGCATGCATTAAACAATGTAACAAGGTTCTCCAAAATAAATCAACTCAAGTTATGGAAAAAATGACACTGCCATATTTATTATTGAAGTCACAAAGTGCATTCTTTTTTTTAACATGCCTCAAAACAGCAGCTTGGAATTTGGAGCATGCTCTCCCTGAGAGAGCATGAGGAGGTTGAGAGGGGGGGCGTGGTTGAGGTGTGGGGGTGGGGGGGTGTATATTGTAGCGTCCCGGAAGAGTTAGTGCTGCAAGGGGTTCTGGGTATTTGTTCTGTTGTGTTTGTCATTCTTGTTTGGTGTGGGTTCACAGTGTGGCGCATATTTGTAACAGTGTTAAAGTTGTTTATACGGCCACCCTCAGTGTGACCTGTATGGCTGTTGACCAAGTATGCCTTGCATTCACTTGTGTGTGTGAAAAGCCGTAGATATTATGTGACTGGGCCGGCACGCAAAGGCAGTGCCTTGAAGGTTTATTGGCGAAGTACATGTCAAACTACTTCCTTAACGTAAATGACCGCCATAACCACAACACCAGGGGGAGCTCCACTAACCACGTTAAACCCAGATTCCCAACTAACAAAGGTCTTAACTCATTCTCTTTCTATGCCACATCAATGTGGAATGCGCTCCCAACAGGTATAAAAGAAAGGGAATCTCTATCCTCCTTCAAAACCGCAATAAAAGTTCACCTCCAGGCAGTTACAACCCTAAACTAACACCCTCCCCGGATTGCTAATAATCAAATGTAAACAATCAAATGTAAACAATCAAATGCAGATACTTTTTCTTTTTCTTATGCCTTCTGATCTCTCTCTCTCTCTCTCTCTCTCTCTCTCTCTCTCTCTCTCTCTCTCTCTCTCTCTCTCTCTCTCTCTCTCTCTCTCCACTACTTGATGTCCATATCCCCCCCCCCTCCCCCTCCACACCCCTGATTGTAAATAATTCAATGTGATTATCTTATGTGATGACTGTATTATGATGATAGTATATATGATAGTATATATCAATCAATCAATCAATGTTTATTTATATAGCCCTAAATCACAAGTGTCTCAAAGGGCTGTCTGTATCATGAATCAATTTAAGTGGACCCCGACTTAAACAAGTTGAAAAACTTATTGGGGTGTTACCATTTATTGGTCAATTGTACGGAATATGTACTTCACTGTGCAACCTACTAATACAAGTCTCAATCAATCAATCAATCAATCAATCAATGGCGCTCTGTACTTCTCCCTACGCCTTTTAAAAAGTCATACATTTTACTTTTTGAAACTGACACCGATAATTTCCGATATTACATTTTAAAGCATTTATCGGCCGTTTATTTATCCCTAATAAAAAAAAATATATATATATTTTTGCAAAAATAAAACAAAGAACCAATGGCCTAAAATATACACATTAGTGTACCAAAGAAACAATAAGTGACGAAAAAGTACCATCCATCCATTTTCTACTGCTTGTCCCATAATCAAATAGTCAATAATCAGCAGTGATGGACAACAAGTCACATGTCTTCAGTGACACCTGAGCTATATTTACAGCCCTCACCTGCACTTTAGCCTGCAGCACATGTTCCCAAATAGGCCTTTTACACCTTTTCCCCGCTCAAAACGTCAGCGTTGTCTGACGGCGTTAAGCAGCTTTCAACATTTTTATTTCTGAAATCCTCAAGCGAGCCGACACCTGTCCACTTGATTAAAGAAATACATCAGCCCGCTCGTATTCTAAAAATATGTCGGACGAATGTTAGCGCCTGCTTTCTGAGGATGTATAATTAATGTGGTCACATCCAGCGCGGGGAGGAGAAATGTGATGATCCTCCTCTTCCCTCCTGCCGTCCCCTCCAGAGCCCTCCTTTGCAAGCCAATAATGCCCAGGAGAAGAAAAGCGAGCTGTGAAAGCATAAATAGAAGCATGCTATCCAAACTCTCCATTTGCTGCCCTGACAGCTGCCTGCGCTAATTAGCCATCAAAGGTCTCCCTCTTATAGGGAGTGAACACGCCTTCAGGATCGTTACTGCTGGCCGTGTCAAATGTTTACTAACTTTCACCTTATTCCCCAAATAAGAACATCAGCGTGGATGGATAGACAGAAGATCAAAAATACTATTAAACCATGAACATGTAAATACACGATTAATAATATTCAGCTTGGCGAAGCTAAAAAAAAATAGAAGCTAACCTAGCTACGTAGCCAACGTGATAGCATAGCAGTCTCAAATGCAGATAGAAACTAAATTAAAAAAAACCCTGACTGGATGGATAGACAGAAGATCAAAAATACTATTAAACCATGAACATGTAAATACACGATTAATAATATTCAGCTTGGCGAAGCTAAAAAAAAATAGAAGCTAACCTAGCTACGTAGCCAACGTGATAGCATAGCAGTCTCAAATGCAGATAGAAACTAAATTAAAAAAAACCCTGACTGGATGGATAGACAGAAGATCAAAAATACTATTAAACCATGAACATGTAAATACACGATTAATAATATTCAGCTTGGCGAAGCTAAAAAAAAATAGAAGCTAACCTAGCTACGTAGCCAACGTGATAGCATAGCAGTCTCAAATGCAGATAGAAACTAAATTTAAAAAAACCCTGACTGGATGGATAGACAGAAGATCAAAAATACTATTAAACCATGAACATGTAAATACACGATTAATAATATTCAGCTTTGCGAAGCTAAAAAAATAGAAGCTAACCTAGCAACCGTAGCCAACGTGATAGCATCAGTCTCAAATGCAGATAGAAACTAAATTTTAAAAAAAACCTGACTGGATGGATAGACAGAAGATCAAAAATACTATTAAACCATGAACATGTAAATACACGATTAATAATATTCAGCTTTGCGAAGCTAAAAAAAATAGAAGCTAACCTAGCTACGTAGCCAATGTGATAGCATAGCAGTCTCAAATGCAGATAGAAACTAAATTAAAAAAAACCCTGACTGGATGGATAGACAGAAGATCAAAAATACTATTAAACCCTGAACATGTAAATACACGATTAATAATATTCAGCTTTGCGAAGCTAAAAAAATAGAAGCTAACCTAGCAACCGTAGCCAACGTGATAGCATCAGTCTCAAATGCAGATAGAAACTAAATTTAAAAAACCCTGACTGGATAGATAGACAGAAGATCAATAATACTATTAAACCATGAACATGTAAATACACGATTAATAATATTCAGCTTTGCGAAGCTAAAAAAAATAGAAGCTAACCTAGCTTCGTAGCCAACGTGATAGCATCAGTCTCAAATGCAGATAGAAACTAAATTTAAAAAAACCCTGACTGGATGGATAGACAGAAGATCAAAAATACTATTAAACCATGAACATGTAAATACACGATTAATAATATTCAGCTTTTCGAAGCTAAAAAAAATAGAAGCTAACCTAGCTACGTAGCCAACGTGATAGCATAGCAGTCTCAAATGCAGATAGAAACTAAATTTAAAAAAACCCTGACTGGATGGATAGACAGAAGATCAAAAATACTATTAAACCATGAACATGTAAATACACGATTAATAATATTCAGCTTTGCGAAGCTAAAAAAATAGAAGCTAACCTAGCATCCGTCGCCAACGTGATAGCATCAGTCTCAAATGCAGATAGAAACTAAATTTTAAAAAAAACCTGACTGGATGGATAGACAGAAGATCAAAAATACTATTAAACCATGAACATGTAAATACACGATTAATAATATTCAGCTTTGCGAAGCTAAAAAAAAATAGAAGCTAACCTAGCTACGTAGCCAATGTGATAGCATAGCAGTCTCAAATGCAGATAGAAACTAAATTAAAAAAAACCCTGACTGGATGGATAGACAGAAGATCAAAAATACTATTAAACCATGAACATGTAAATACACGATTAATAATATTCAGCTTTTCGAAGCTAAAAAAATAGAAGCTAACCTAGCTACGTAGCCAACGTGATAGCATAGCAGTCTCAAATGCAGATAGAAACTAAATAAAAAAAAACCCTGACTGGGATGGATAGACAGAAGATCAATAATACTATTAAACCATGAACATGTAAATACACGATTAATAATATTTAGCTTGGCGAAGCTAAAAAAATAGAAGCTAACCTAGCTGCGTAGCCAACGTGATAGCATCAGTCTCAAATGCAGATAGAAACTAAATTTAAAAAAACCCTGACTGGATAGATAGACAGAAGATCAATAATACTATTAAACCATGAACATGTAAATACACGATTAATAATATTCAGCTTTGCGAAGCTAAAAAAACAGAAGCTAACTTAGATGCGGCGGCGGGCTTACTCACTGTAGTGCGTCTGCTATCCTGCTCAAAACACAACACAACCTCCTGGTGTTGGTGTTGCTGTAGTCCGCCGCTCCACCGATCCCACCTACAACTTTCTTCTTTGCAGTCTCCATTGTCCATTAAACAAATTGCAAAAGATTCACCAACACAGATGTCCAGAATACTGTGGAATTTTGTGTAAGAAAACAGAGCTATTTGAATTGGGTCCAAACACTTCCCTTGCCCTCGTGACGTCACGCGCATACGTCATCATACCGCCACGTTTTCAAGTGGAAGTTTCCTGGGAAGTTTAAAATGTCACTTTATAAGTTAACCCGGCCGTATTGGCATGTGTTGCAATGTTAAGATGTCATCATTGATATATAAACTATCAGACTGCGTGGTCGCTAGTAGTGGCTTTCAGTCGGCCTTTAAAGTAGCTACTAGTGTGCCGTGAGATACAGTCTGGTGTGCCGTGGGAGATGATCTCATTTCACCTAAGCTTGTGATCATGGCGCTGCTCTGCGTTAGCATGTGTAATAACAATGTCACTAATACTTGGTTAATATTCATGCCACAAATTGTAAATTGAGTATTTTTGGTGTTTTATGGATATTTTTATTGGGTTTTATGGGTGAAATAGGGAAACTTCTGTAAGCAGACCGTTTTTGTTCATGTCTTTCATAATGTTTATAACCAATAGGCACAATCCCAAAAAAAACAGTGCAGTTCCCTTTAAAAAAGTGAAATGCTTGTAGTTTAAATATTGAAACATTTATATGACAGTTAAAATATGAGGGCATATTTTTCATTCTTTTTTTTTCATTTATTCATTTATTTCAGGCAATGACATTTAATTAAAAAAATAAAATAAAGTACAAGGTAGACAATACATAATAATATAAATGAATATAATGCAAAAGGTAATGTACAGTATGTAAGCATGATTGTACAGTTTTGCCTGAAAGGGAGTGGGTAGAAGATCATGTATTTAATCCTATCCCCAGTTCTCCATTCAGGGATAATCCACACGAGTTTCACTCTTTACTTTGTTTTAGGATTATAATACAAATGTTGTATCGTGGTGGCATCACCACAGGTAACAATAATTATTACACTGTATCAACAATGTAGGAAGAATGAAAATAGCAACAATGGTAATAGACAAAATACCAACAATGGTAATAGACAACATAGCAACAATGGTAATAGACAACATAGCAATAATGGTAATAGACAACATAGCAACAATGGTAATAGACAACATAGCAACAATGGTAATAGACAACATAGCAACAATGGTAATAGACAACATAGCAACAATGGTAATAGACAACGTAGCAACAATGGTAATAGACAACATAGCAATAATGGTAATAGACAACATACCAACAATGGTAATAGACAACATAGCAACAATGGTTGTAGACAACATAGCAAGAATGGTAATAGACAACATACCAACAATGGTAATAGACAACATAGCAACAATGGTAATAGACAACATAGCAACAATGGTAATAGACAAAATGCCAACAATGGTAATAGACAACATAGCAACAATGGTAATAGACAACATAGCAACAATGGTAATAGACAACATAGCAACAATTGTAATAGACAACATAGCAACAATTGTAATAGACAACATAGCAACAATGGTAATAGACAGCATAGCAACAATTGTAATAGACAACATAGCAACAATTGTAATAGACAACATAGCAACTGGTAATAGACAACATAGCAACAATTGTAATAGACAACATAGCAACAATTGTAATAGACAACATAGCAACAATGGTAATAGACAACATAGCAACAATTGTAATAGACAACATAGCAACAATGGTAATAGACAACATAGCAACAATGGTAATAGACAACATACCAACAATGGTAGTAGACAACATAGCAACAATGGTTGTAGACAACATAGCAACAATGGTAATAGACAACATAGAAACAATGGTAATAGACAACATAGCAATAATGGTAATAGACAACATAGCAACAATTGTAATAGACAACATAACAACAATTGTAATAGACAACATAGCAACAATGGTAATAGACAACATAGCAACAATGGTTGTAGACAACATAGCAACAATGGTAATAGACAACATAGCAACAATGGTAATAGACAACATAGCAATAATGGTAATAGACAACATAGCAACAATGGTTATAGACAACATAGCAACAATGGTAATAGACAAAATACCAACAATGGTAATAGACAACATAGCAACAATGGTAATAGACAACATAGCAACCATGGTAATAGACAACATAGCAACAATGGTAATAGACAACATAGCAACAATGGTAATAGACAAAATGCCAACAATGGTAATAGACAAAATAGCAACAATGGTAAGGAAACATTTGAGCACATGTTAACACTTTGTACAACAGCAGGTCAAATTAAAGACCCTCATCTCTATTAGAACCACACCCCATGTTTGTATAATAGTTTAAATCCATTAATAGTTTGGCATTGCTTGTGTTGTAAGTCCACTTTGCTACATAATTTTACTCCGCATATTCATTATAGTTTTGATGGTTACAGGTAAATCTCTGGTGCATCCATCCATCCGTCCATCCATTTTCTACCGCTTATTCCCTTCGGGGTCGCTGGAGCCTATCTCAGCTACAATCGGGCGGAAGGCGGGGTACACCCTTGACAAGTCGCCACCTCATCGCAGGGCCAACACAGATAGACAGACAACATTCACACTCATATAGTATTATATATTTACAGGTAAA
This sequence comes from Entelurus aequoreus, assembly GCF_033978785.1. Taxonomy (NCBI): domain Eukaryota; kingdom Metazoa; phylum Chordata; class Actinopteri; order Syngnathiformes; family Syngnathidae; genus Entelurus; species Entelurus aequoreus. The sequence goes on along the minus strand of NC_084750.1, from coordinate 10,022,551 downwards.
TCTCTGGTGCATATAGAATCGTATATTTACAGGTAAATCTCTGGTGATTATAGTATTATATATTTACAGGTAAATCTCTGGTGCATATAGAATCGTATATTTACAGGTAAATCTCTGGTGCATATAGTATTATATATTTACAGGTAAATCTCTGGTGCATATAGTATTATATATTTACAGGTAAATCTCTGGTGCATATAGTATTATATATTTACAGGTAAATCTCTGGTGCATATAGTATTATATATTTACAGGTAAATCTCTGGTGCATATAGTATTATATATTTACAGGTAAATCTCTGGTGCATATAGTATTATATATTTACAGGTAAATCTCTGGTGCATATAGTATTATATATTTACAGGTAAATCTCTGGTGCATATAGTATTATATATTTACAGGTAAATCTCTGGTGCATATAGTATTATATATTTACAGGTAAATATCTGGTGCATATAGTATTATATATTTACAGGTAAATCTCTGGTGCATATAGTATTATATATTTACAGGTAAATCTCTGGTGCATATAGTATTATATATTTACAGGTAAATCTCTGGTGCATATAGTATATATTTACAGGTAAATCTCTGGTGCATATAGTATTATATATTTACAGGTAAATCTCTGGTGCATATAGTATTATATATTTACAGGTAAATCTCTGGTGCATATAGTATTATATATTTACAGGTAAATCTCTGGTGCATATAGTATTATATATTTACAGGTAAATCTCTGGTGCATATAGTATTGTATATTTACAGGTAAATCTCTGGTGCATATAGTATTATATATTTACAGTTAAAGGCCTACTGAAATGAATTTTTTTTATTTAAACGGGGATAGCAGATCTATTCTATGTGTCATACTTGATCATTTCGCGATATTGCCATATTTTTGCTGAAAGGATTTAGTATAGAACAACGACGATAAAGATCGCAACTTTTGGTATCTGATAAAAAAAGACTTGCCCCTACCGGAAGTAGTGTGACGTAGTCAGTTGAACATATACGCAAAGTTCCCTATTGTTTACAATGATGGCCGCATGAAGTGAGAGAGATTCGGACCGAGAAAGCGACAATTTCCCCATTAATTTGAGTGAGGATGAAAGATTTGTGGATGAGTAAAGTGCAAGTGAAGGACTAGTGGGGAGTTGAAGCTATTCAGATAGGGAAGATGCTGTGAGAGGCGGGGGTGACCTGATATTCAGCTGGGAATGACTACAACAGTAAATAAACACAAGACATATATATACTCTATTAGCCACAACACAACCAGGCTTATATTTAATATGCCACAAATTAATCCTGCATAAAAACACCTACGTGTTTGTTATGCTAGCTCCTAGCTCCTCTGCTAGCTCCTAGCTCCATAGAACACGCCAATACAATTCAAACACCTGATCAACACACACAATCACTCAGCCCAAAAGACCGTTCACCTAACCCAAGGTTCATAAAGCTCATATATTTTTAAAAAGTTACGTACGTGACGCGCACATACGGTCAAGCTATCAAATGTTTAGCAGCCAAGGCTGCATACTCACGGTACCTGATATTCAGCTGGGAATGACTACAACAGTAAATAAACACAAGACATATATTTACTCTATTAGCCACAACACAACCAGGCTTATATTTAATATGACACAAATTAATCCTGCATAAAAACACCTACGTGTTTGTTATGCTAGCTCCTAGCTCCTCTGCTAGCTCCTAGCTCCATAGAACACGCCAATACAATTCAAACACCTGATCAACACACACAATCACTCAGCCCAAAAGACCGTTCACCTAACCCAAGGTTCATAAAGCTTATATATTTTTAAAAAGTTACGTACATACGCAAAAAAAAAGTTGCGCACATACGGTCAAGCGATCAAATGTTTAGAAGCCAAAGCTACATACTCACGGTAGCACGTCTGCGTCTTTGTCATCCAAATCAAAGTAATCCTGGTAAGAGTCTGTGTTGTCCCAGTTCTCTACAGGCGTCTGTGTATCGAAGTCAAAAGTCCTCCTGGTTAGAGTCTCTGTTATCCGAGTTCTTCCATCTTGACTGCATCTTTCGGGAATGTAAACAAAGAAGCGCCGGCTGTGTACTGTTGTTGCTGACTTCATTCGAAAAATACGTCCGTTTCGCACCGACAACTTTCTTCTTTGCTTGCTCAGCTTCCTTCTCCATAATGCAAAGAACATAATTGCAACAGATTCACGAACACAGATGTCCAGAATACTGTGGAATTATGAAATGAAAACAGAGATTTTTCGTATTGGCTTCAATGTGGAAGGCATACCCGTGTTCGCCGGTCTACGTCACGCGCATACGTCATCCTCAGAGGCGTTTCGAACCGGAAGTTTAGCGGCAAATTTAAAATGTCACTTTATAAGTTAACCCGGCCGTATTGGCATGTGTTATAATGTTAAGATTTCATCATTGATATATAAACTATCAGACTGCGTGGTCGCTAGTAGTGGCTTTCAGTAGGCCTTTAAATCTCTGGTGATTATAGTATTATATATTTACAGGTAAATCTCTGGTGCATATAGTATTATATATTTACAGGTAAATCTCTGGTGATTATAGTATTATATATTTACAGGTAAATCTCTGGTGCATATAGTATTATACAGTATATTTACAGGTAAATCTCTGGTGCATATAGTATTATCTATTTACAGGTAAATCTCTGGTGCATATAGTATTATATATTTACAGGTAAATCTCTGGTGCATATAGTATCATATATTTACAGGTAAATCTCTGGTGCATATAGTATTATATATTTACAGGTAAATCTCTGGTGCATATAGTATTATATATTTACAGGTAAATCTCTGGTGCATATAGTATTATATATTTACAGGTAAATATCTGGTGCATATAGTATTATATATTTACAGGTAAATCTCTGGTGCATATAGTATTATATATTTACAGGTAAATCTCTGCTGCATATAGTATTATATATTTACAGGTAAATCTCTGGTGCATATAGTATTATATATTTACAGGTAAATCTCTGGTGCATATAGTATTATATATTTACAGGTAAATCTCTGGTGCATATAGTATTATATATTTACAGGTAAATCTCTGGTGCATATAGTATTATATATTTACAGGTAAATCTCTGGTGCATATAGTATTATATATTTACAGGTAAATCTCTGGTGCATATAGTATATATTTACAGGTAAATCTCTGGTGCATATAGTATTATATATTTACAGGTAAATCTCTGGTGCATAAAGTATTATACAATATATTTACAGGTAAATCTCTGGTGCATATTGTATTATACAATATATTTACAGGTAAATCTCTGGTGCATATAGTATTATATATTTACAGGTCAATCTCTGGTGCATATAGTATTATATATTTACAGGTAAATCTCTGCTGCATATAGTATTATATATTTACAGGTAAATCTCTGCTGCATATAGTATTATATATTTACAGGTAAATCTCTGGTGCATATAGTATTATATATTTACAGGTAAATCTCTGGTGCATATAGTATTGTATATTTACAGGTAAATCTCTGGTGCATATAGTATTATATATTTACAGGTAAATCTCTGGTGCATATAGTATTATATATTTACAGGTAAATCTCTGGTGATTATAGTATTATATATTTACAGGTAAATCTCTGGTGCATATAGTATTATATATTTACAGGTAAATCTCTGGTGCATATAGTATTATATATTTACAGGTAAATCTCTGGTGCATATAGTATTATACAGTATATTTACAGGTAAATCTCTAGTGCATATAGTATTATATATTTACAGGTAAATCTCTGGTGCATATAGTATTATATATTTACAGGTAAATCTCTGGTGCATATAGTATTATATATTTACAGTAGGTCCACGTGGGAAACATGGATTTAAAATATGTTTGTACTTTTATGGGCCTGCGTGGCCGTGCTGGCTGCAGCTTTATTGGGCCTCGCTGGTGTGGTTTATGTGACGCTGCTGGCTGTCATGGCTTATTAATCCGCACATCACTGTCAGAGTGGACTCTTTGTGTAGTTTGACTTCATCAGAGGCTTTTCCCCGCTCGACGTCTCGTACATTTGTCACTCATGACAATAAAGCTCATTGTTTGTTGGGGGGTGCAGGTGGCCGCTTCTGCGTGGCGCAATTGGCTCGTTAACGACTGACTCACCCCATAAAATCTCTCATTTGAAGAACTGCCACTTTCTATTAATGCGACTCACAGACAATCTGATCAATTATGCAAACGGCGTGTTATAAATTAAATGCAGCGTCACGGCCGCGCCGCTGTTGTCTTTGATTTTTTTTTCTTCCCCCCGGGTGCATCTGCAGGTAGCTGTGAGGGTCAAAAGTGCAGAGTTCTGTTTGGTTTGGCAGCGTGGTGAAAGGTCAGCGGGAGGTGCTGATGTTTTCCAGAACGCTCGTCGGGGCAATTTAACGTGTGAGTCCACGTCGCCTACGGCCTCCATGTTTATTACACGCAACACATTAGGACACATCAGTTTGGTGACAGGCAGCGTGATAATACCACCTTTGTTGTGGACGCTTATTTTTCAACACAGAATTTAATTGCCAAGTTTCAAAATGAGCTGCTCAGCCATGATGGATATGGAAGTACGAAGTCTCACCCTCATTATTCTTATCTCGTGTTTTTGTGTGCCCTCATAATTGTATTGTGAAGAGCAATTCTTGTAAATCCCAATTAACCTGAGTGTGTCCATTGTTGTTTCATGTTGCCGCCATATTCTTCTCACCGCTCACAAAATGAGGTTCACCATGTGTGGTGCACAAGGCCACCTCAAAAAAAGCATTTGTCTCACTGCGTGTCGGTGTTAATATGCACATGCCATATGAAAATAATACTTTATCCTAAGGCTGGGCCGATAAAACAACATCAATATTGTCAGGTTCCAACACCGAACTATCTATTACACAAGACAAGAAGAAGGAATCAAGCAGAGACGGAGTTGAATTTTACTCATGAGGAGAGACGTATTGGGCTGCACACTCAGTTACAGTTTCACCCCCACGCTCTACAGCAGTGTTTTTCAACCACTGGGCCGTGGCACACTGGTGTGCCGTGAGATACAGTCTGGTGTGCTGTGGGAGATTATCTAATGTCACTTATTTGGGTTAAAAATATTGTAATTATAGTCTGCAAATGATGTGTTGTTGTTGAGTGTCGGTGCTGTCTAGAGCTGGGCAGAGCAACCGTGTAATACTCTACCATATCAGTAGGCATCCTTGCCAACCTTGAGACCTCCAATATCAGGAGGTGGGGGGGGGGGGGGGGTGGTTATTTACAGCTAGAATTCACCAACTCGAGTATTTCATATATATTTCATATATATATATATGTATGTATATATATATACATATATATATATATATGAAATACTTGACTTTCAGTGAATTCTAGCTATATATATATATTTTTATTTTTATTTTATTTACATAGAAAAAAAAAAATACTTGAATTTCAGTGTTCCAGTGGCTATCCATTAAATGGCAGTATTGTCCTGTTTAACTTCTCCGTTCAGGATGAGTATATCATTTCGGCCGCCATGTCTGTAATTTCCTCGTTCTTCTGCTTCGTCTCCTTGTTGTGTGCGCAGTTGTGCACTCTATAAAAGCCCTAGATGTTATGACGTCTTTGGGCAGGCAAGTTGTTTATTTTGTGGGAAAGCAGACGTGAGAACAGGCTGTCCCCCACTCGGTCTCAGGTCCGCATTGAGCTGGAGGGGGCGTGGCCTCCAGCCCCGGCTGAATACCGGGAGTTTGTCGGGAGAAAATCTCTGCCGGGAGGTTGTCGGGAGAGGCGCTGAATATCGGGATTCTCCCGCTAAAAACGGGAGGGTTGGCAAGTATGTCAGTAGGTGGCAGCAGGTAGCTAATTGCTTTGTAGATGTCGGAAACAGCGGGAGGCAGAGTGCAGGTAAAAAGGTGTCTAATGCTTAAACCAAAAATAAACAAAAGGTGAGTGCCCCTAAGAAAAGGCATTGAAGCTTAGGGAAGGCTATGCAGAACTAAACTAAAACTGAACTGGCTACAAAGTAAACAAAAACAGAATGCTGGACGACAGCAAAGACTTACTGTGGAGCAAAGACGGCGTCCACAATGTACATCCCAACATGACATGACAATCAACAAAGTCCCCACAAAGAAGGATAAAAACAACTGAAATATTCTTGATTGCTAAAACAAAGTAGATGCGGGAAATATCGCTCAAAGGAAGACATGAAACTGCTACAGGAAAATACCAAAAAAAGAGAAAAAGCCACCAAAATAGGAGCGCAAGACAAGAAGTAAAACACTACACACAGGAAAAACAGTCAAAATAAGTCAGGGTGTGATGTGACAGGTGGTGACAGTACACCTACTTTGAGACAAGACCTATATTGATACAGTACACCTACTTTGAGACAAGACCTATATTGATACAGTACACCTACTTTGAGACAAGAACTATATTGATACAGTACACCTACTTTGAGACAAGACCTATATTGATACAGTACACCTACTTTGAGACAAGAACTATATTGATACAGTACACCTACTTTGAGACAAGACCTATATTGATACAGTACACCTACTTTGAGACAAGACCTATATTGATACAGTACACCTACTTTGAGACAAGACCTATATTGATACAGTACATCTACTTTGAGACAAGACCTATATTGATACAGTACACCTACTTTGAGACAAGACCTATATTGATACAATACACCTACTTTGAGACAAGACCTATATTGATACAGTACACCTACTTTGAGACAAGACCTATACTGATACAGTACACCTACTTTGAGACAAGACCTATACTGATACATTACACCTACTTTGAGACAAGACCTATACTGATACAGTACACCTACTTTGAGACAAGACCTATACTGATACAGTACATCTACTTTGAGACAAGACCTATACTGATACAGTACACCTACTTTGAGACAAGACCTATACTGATACAGTATACCTACTTTGAGACAAGACCTGTATTGATACAGTACACCTACTTTGAGACAAGACCTATATTGATACAGTACACCTAGTTTGAGACAAGACCTATATTGATACAGTACACCTACTTTGAGACAAGACCTATATTGATACAGTAGACCTACTTTGAGACAAGACCCATATTGATACAGTACATCTACTTTGAGACAAGACCTATACTGATACAGTACATCTACTTTGAGACAAGACCTATATTGATACAGTACACCTACTTTGAGACAAGACCTATATTGATACAGTACACCTACTTTGAGACAATACCTATATTGATACAGTAGACCTACTTTGAGACAAGACCTATATTGATACAGTACACCTACTTTGAGACAAGAGCTATATTGATACAGTACACCTACTTTGAGACAAGACCTATATTGATACAGTACACCTACTTTGAGACAAGACCTATATTGATACAGTACACCTACTTTGAGACAAGACCTATATTGATGCAGTACACCTACTTTGAGACAAGACCTATATTGATACAGTACATCTACTTTGAGACAAGACCTATATTGATACAGTACATCTACTTTGAGACAAGACTTATATTGATACAGTACACCTACTTTGAGACCAGACCTATATTGATACAGTATACCTACTTTGAGACAAGACCTGTATTGATACAGTACACCTACTTTGAGACAAGACCTATATTGATACAGTACACCTACTTTGAGACAAGACCTATATTGATACAGTACACCTACTTTGAGACAAGACCTATATTGATACAGTACACCTACTTTGAGACAAGACCTATATTGATACAGTACACCTACTTTGAGACAAGAGCTATATTGATACAGTACACCTACTTTGAGACAAGAGCTATATTGATACAGTACACCTACTTTGAGACAAGACCTATATTGATACAGTACACCTACTTTGAGACAAGACCTATATTGATACAGTACACCTACTTTGAGACCAGACTTATATTGATACAGTACACCTACTTTGAGACAAGACCTATATTGATACAGTACACCTACTTTGAGACAAGACCTATATTGATACAGTACACCTACTTTGAGACAAGACCTATATTGATACAGTACACCTACTTTGAGACCAGACCTTATATTGATACAGTACACCTACTTTGAGACAAGACCTATATTGATACTGTCTCTGTTTTGTCTGCGTTGAGGTACTCGATGTCCGTCCTCGGCTGTCAGCAGGCAGGGTCTGGAAACAAACTGCTGACGCGAGACAACTCGCAATGGAAGATTACAAGTTGTGCCTTTGCACAGATAGAAAAGTACAACTTCAGCACAATTGATAATAACTATAGCAACGGCCTTTAAGCATAAGAGTTGTGTGATAACTTATACATAATTATTCTAACAAATATATGTAGTGATAGACACATAATCGACTGTATCAATATAGGTCTTGTCTCAAAGTAGGTGTACTGTATCAATATAGGTCTTGTCTCAAAGTAGGTGTACTGTGTCAATATAGGTCTTGTCTCAAAGTAGGTGTACTGTCACCACCTGTCACATCACACCCTGACTTATTTGGAGTGTTTTGGTGTTTTCCTGTGTGTAGTGTTTTACTTCTTGTCTTGCTCTCCTATTTTGGTGTTGATTGTCATGTACGTGTGCTCCACAAGCTGTAAGTTTTTGCTGTCGTCCAGCATTCTGTTTTTGTTTACTTTTCAGCCAGTTCAGTTTGAGTTTGGTTTTGTTTAGCCCTCCCTAAGCTTCAATGCCTTTTGTTTATTTTTGGTTTAAGCATTAGATACCTTTTTACCTTCACGCTGCCTCCCGCTGTCGTCTGCATATTGTGATCATGACAAACCATGTTCCCGACATCTACAAGGCTACCTGCTGCCACCTACTGATATGGAAGAGTATTACATGGTTACTCTGCCGAGCTCTAGACAGCACAGACAATAATTACTGGTTTGCAAAAAATATTTTCAACCCAATTAGGTGAAATTACATGATTTCCCAACAATATCTCACGGCACACTAGTGTGCCGCGGCACAGTGGTTGAAAAACACTGATTTAGACAACATAATAGGTGTATAAATGACACAATATGTTACTGCATACGTCAGCAGACTAATTAGGAGTCTTTGTTTGTTTACTTACTACTAAAAGACAAGTTGTCTAGTATGTTCACTATTTTATTTAAGGACCAAATTACAATAATAAACATATGTTTCATGTACTCCAGGGGTCAGCAACCTTTTTGAAACCAAGAGCTACTTCTTGGGTAGTGATTAATGCGAAGGGCTACCAGTTTGATACACACTTAAATAAATTGCCAGAAATAGCCAATTTGCTCAATTTACCTTTAACTCTGTTATTATTAATAATTAATTATATTTATCTTTGTGGAAACAGTGATCATCTTAATGATTTCTCACAATAAATATATATAGAAACAGATAAATATCAATATGCAACACTTTATTTTTATATTTTCTCTAAGTGCACATTTTTCAAATTGAACATTTTCAAATGATCACTTCTAAGACAGTCTTGTGAAATCACAATATCCCATTTTAACTAGCTAGCCACTAACATTTTTTTAACAAATCATGAATTACTTTGCACCATGTTTGTACAAATAATAACTTATGTAAAATACAAAAGTCAACTCTCAAATTTTTAAATAAATCATGTCACACTTTGAACTGGACACCAAATCTGTTATCTGTTTCTTTGTCAGTTAGTGAAGACCAAGTCTTTAAAAGATTTTCTTGGATTTTCAAATTCTATTTGAGTTTTGTCTCTCTTAGAATTAAAAATGTCGAGCAAAGCGAGACCAGCTTGCTAGTAAATAAATAACATTTAAAAAATAGAGGCAGCTCACTGGTAAGTGCTGCTATTTGAGCTATTTTTACAACAGGCCAGCGGGCTGCTCATCTGGTCCTTACGGGCTACCTGGTGCCCGCGGGCACCGCGTTGGTGACCCCTGATGTACTCTAACATTTTTTGTTCAAATAAAGCCAAAAATTACATTTTTGTGGTCCCCTTTATTTAGAAAAGTATCGAAATACATTTTGATACCGTTACCAAAATATTGGTATCAGGACAACCCTGCCCTGTAGGGGCATTTGATAGGCCCAGGAAGACCCTTAAGATTGTGGACTAATGATACCGCTGTCTGCTATTTTTTTTAACCAGCTGACCGTGGTAATTATGACTTGCTGTCAAGTGTCGCTACTAATAATACATTTCCAGTAATCACAAATAAGCAAGCAACAATACACAGGACGTTGGTAACACAACAATATTTATTTCTAGTCCCCAAAGTCACGCAACACACTCTAATAAGAATTAGTGTCAGCTACACGATTTACAGTTTACTCACAACGGTGCACTTCATCAGCCCGACCGCCCTCCAAGCTATGCAGTAATCCACAGGCCAATAATAATCTGCACACATTTTAAATACCCTCTGGGTCTTTTTATTCATATAATACACAAATGACACATAAGTTGGTGGCTGTCAACGCTAGCTTCCGGTTCATCACTCAAATAGGTCCGAGTGCAACATAAACACCAATAACAATTCCTATTGTTAGAACACACCCACCTAAATTTATGATATATTTGATATGATATAACACAGGGGTCACCAACCTTTTTGAAAGCAAGAGCTACTTCGTGGGTAGTAAATAATGCGAAGGGCTACCAGTTTGACACACACTTAAATAAATTGCCAGAAATAGCCAAATTTGCTCAATTTACCTTTAACTCTATGTTATTATTAATAATTAATGATATTTACACTTAATTGAACGGTTTAAAAGAGGAGAAAACACGAAAAAAATGACAATTAAATTTTGAAACATAGTTTATCTTCAATTTCGACTCTTTAAAATTCAAAATTCAACCGAAAAAAAGAAGAAAAAAACTAGCTAATTCTAATCTTTTTGAAAAAATTAAAAAAAATAATTTATGGAACATCATTAGTAATTTTTCCTGATTAAGATTAATTTTAGAATTTTCATGACATGTTTTAAATAGGTTAAAATCCAATCTACACTTTGTTAGAATATATAACAAATTGGACCGAGCTAGACAAATCATTATTTCTTCTAGATTTTCCAGAAATTTTTTTTTTTAAAGAAATTCAAAAGACTTTGAAATAAGATTTAAATTTGATGCTACAGATTTCCTAGATTTGCCAGAATAATTGTTTTGAATTATAATCATAATAAGTTTGAAGAAATATTTCACAAATATTCTTCGTCGAAAAAACAGACGCTAAAATGATGATATTAAAATGTATTTATTATTCTTTACAATAAAAAATAAAAAAAATTACTTGAACATTGATTTACATTGTCAGGAAAAAAGAGGAAGGAATTTAAAAGGTAAAAGTGTTTAAAAATCCTAAAATAATTTTTAAGGTTGTATTTTTTCTCTAAAATTGTCTTTCTGAAAGTTATAAGAAGCAAAGTAAAAAAATTAATGAATTTATTTAAACAAGTGAAGACCAAGTCTTTAAAATATTTTCTTGGATTTTCAAATTCTATTTGAGTTTTGTCTCTCTTAGAATTAAAAATGTCGGGCAAAGCTAGACCAGCTTGCTAGTAAATAAATAAAATTTAAAAAATAGATGCAGCTCACTGGTAAGTGCTGCTATTTGAGCTATTTTTAGAACAGGCTAGCGGGCTACTCATCTGGTCCTTACGGGCTACCTGGTGCCCGCGGGCACCGCGTTGGTGACCCCAGATATAACATGTAAAAGCTCTGTGAATGAACATGGATAGCATAGATTCATATCATTTTACTTTATTTTAGTACTATTATTTTGAATGTTATTATCAGGACAAGCTGTAGATATTGGATGGGTGGATTTACTGAGTGTACTTGTAATGAATTAAAACACAATGATGGATCTGCAAGGTCTTTACAAGATGATGACATTGCACCTTGCAACAATCTCTTGTGCTAATAAAAATGCATTTTTTCCCCACATCTTTATGACATAGTACCGATAAGAGTGCCGATGACTACCGGTATCAATAAAGACTACCGATGAAATCCTGACATCCCGAGTTAGCAGTGTCACATTTCTTTGGCGTGACCTACAATGCAGCTTGTGCTGTATAAAAGAAAATAGAAATGAACGCTAACATTAAACAGTCTTGAGACAATTCTAATTGGCAGGAGAGTAACAAGTAATGTAAACGTTTCAACTATTCAAGATTATCATTATCCAATACTTACAATTTTGTCTCTACAGACAAGTGTGAGCTTTTGACGATATAGAATAACTGTCTGCAGTAGGACATGGGCATTTAATTTCATTTAAGTGGCTTTAAAAAGGGCATTAAAAAGCATTAAACTGGACTTGCTGATAGCAGCAAAAAGCTGCATACTGTCAAGACAGCACATCCTGGAATGCAGACTTGTCTTTTAGCCACATACAAACGCTATAAACATTTGCTTTGAACAAAAGTGACTTCTCATTTGCAAACTACTTTTCCATCAATTAGCGTCCACACAGTTGCTCACTTGTGTCTGAAAAGTCAAATTAAAAGCATACTAAATAGATCCCTGGGAAAAAAAAACCTAAACATCACAGCGACGTGTGAGCCAGCATCACTTAGTAGCGTTTATATCTCATGGCATGTCTGTCTGACAGCAGGATGCAAGCTGGCCAGAACATGAAAGCTCTGATGTAAGATGACACGGCGCCGCTCATTTGCCTTCCGAGGTGAGAAGTCCTCAACGGCGTAGTGCCGAGTGACCTTGGCATGTGTGTACCCCCCGCGGGGAAGAGGAGAATTAATAGCTACCCTTCACCTGATACCCTAAACTTCTTTTCATCGGGCGAGTATTGACTTTTTGTTGAGCTCCTCAAATCAAGGAGAAGAGGGAGAGTACTACTTTCACTAATACGGAACTAAGTTTTAGTTACTTTTATTACAGATGTTGTAGTTGTAAACGTTTACTGAAAATGGCTGAAGACTGTCTAACAATGTAGCAAGATGATTGTTTTCTTGGCTACAGTCAAGTGTGGATAGGATAGGATGTGTCTTTATTGTCATTGAACAACGTACATCTCCAGATATCTAGCAACAGAGGGAAGGGAGTGCGGGGTCATGGTGGTGGGCCGCAGCTCTCAGGCGCTGACCATCCTTTCATCACCCCTATGGGATTTGCGTCGAGGGCGTTGGATTGGGGTGGTGGGGTATATTTTTGTGGATGCATGTTTGTGTGTAAGCCTGCAGTGTGTCTCTGTTCCGCGGCCTTGTTGTCGTGCGGTCGCTAGTCCAAAGTCAACAACAACATGTGTGTGTCCATGAGAGACAAGAAGGGAGTTTGTCGTGTCTTCGCTGCACTGTCCTACGGGAGAGTCTCCAAGCCAGGGAAACAATCCAAGTTAGAATGTTTTGTATGCGAGTGAAAATAAAATTTGCTTTTCACTTGAAATTGTCTATGACTGGTCCTCTACCCTATCCTTGTCCAGTCAAGTGTGGCGGTAGCGTTGTGGTTCCAGGCCGCATGAGGGCTGCTAGCAATGGAGAGCTGTGGTTCAATGAGTGGAAAATGAATTATAACATGAACTGTGACATTCCTTTGACTAGTTGAAGTAGGGCTGGGTGATATGGCCTTTTATTAATATGTATATATATCAGAGACATTTTAAAACAAGCTATTAGTGCACTTTTGTGCAAGATGTCACTAAGATGACTTATCAAAACAACACTAAATTAAAGTGCACTTTTTGTACAGAACGCCACTACAATAGTTTAAAACTAATAAAGTGCACTTTTGTGCATGATGTCTCACAAGATATTTCAATAAGTGTCAAATAAAAATGAGCTGCATAATAGGAAATCAAATAGTGTATGTCCTTCACTATGTGGTAGGTTCCTGCGGACGTTATCTCCTTCTGTTGTTGACTAGTTTTTTCATACGTTGTTGCTTCGGCATTTTGTTGTTGTGGCAAGGAACGGTGATGTTGACATGCAGAGTTTCAAGCACTCTTCATTCTCTAGCCCTGGGGTCACCAACGCGGTGCCCGCGGGCACCAGGTAGCCCGTAAGGACCAGATGAGTAGCCCGCTGGCCTGTTCTAAAAATAGCTCAAATAGCAGCACTTACCAGTGAGCTGCCTCTATTTTTTAAATGTTATCTATTTACTAGCAAGCTGGTCTCGCTTTGCTCGACATTTTTAATTCTAAGAGAGACAAAACTCAAATAGAATTTGACAATCCAAGAAAATATTTTAAAGACTTGGTCTTCACTTGTTTAAATATATTCATTAATTTTTTTTACTTTGCTTCTTATAACTTTCAGAAAGACAATTTTAGAGAAAAAATACAAACACATATACCTTTTTACTTTTTAAATTCCTTCCTCTTCTTTCCTGACAATTTAAATCAATGTTCAAGTAAAAAAAAATGTTTTATTGTAAAGAATAATAAATACATTTTATTTTAATTCTTCATTTTAGCTTCTGTTTTTTCGACGAAGAATATTTGTGAAATATTTCTTCAAACTTATTATGATTAAAATTCAAAAAAATTATTCTGGCAAATCTAGAAAATCTGTAGAATCAAATTTAAATCTTATTTCAAAGTCTTTTGAATTTCTTTTAAAATTTTTGTTCTGGAAAATCTAGAAGAAATAATGATTTGTCTTTGTTAGAAATATAGCTTCGTCCAATTTGTTATATATTCTAACAAAGTGTAGATTGGATTTTTAACCTATTTAAAACATGTCATCAAAATTCTAAAATTAATCTTAATCAGGAAAAATTACTAATGATGTTCCATAAATCCTTTTTTAAATTTTTTCAAAAATATTCGAATTAGCTAGTTTTTCTCTTCTTTTTGTCGGTTGAATTTTGAATTTTGAAGAGTCGAAATTGAAGATAAACTATGTTTCAAGATGTAATTGTCATTTTTTTTCGTGTTTTCTCCTCTTTTAAACCGTTCAATTAAGTGTAAATATCATTAATTATTCATAATAACATAGAGTTAAAGGTAAATTGAGCAATTTGGCTATTTCTGGCAATTTATTGAATTGTGTATCAAACTGGTAGCCCTTCGCATTAATCACTACCCAAGAAGTAGCTCTTGGTTTCAAAAAGGTTGGTGACCCCTGCTCTAGCGGGTGACTTTTCAAATGATGCTACAAATTAGCAGTAATGCTACTTTTTGTAGCAACGCTTTTGCCGCATACTTGACATATTACGGTTGTCTGTTCGACATCTTCCCGCTTGAAGCCAAACCACCGCCAGACGATGGACCCCCTGCTGTTTTTCTTGGGAATTAATTCTTCTTTCATTTGTTACCAGATTCGCACCTTCTTTCTCTCGTATTACCACTCGCACCACAGCTAACGTTACCCATGCCGCTACCTCTCTGCTTCGCGAGGGCGTATACGTATGTGACGTATGTAAGAAGGTGCGCTTGTTTTATGTCTCTGTGAGAAGGAGAGACTAGAAGGAGTGAGAAGAGCCTGTAGTGTAATGCCCGCAGCTAAAAGCAACTGCGTGACAACGTATACTCCAATATCACCATTTTCTATATCGCACAGAGACAAACCCGCGATATATCCAGCATATTCCATATATCGCCCAGGCCTAAGTTGAAGCATCTTAGAACACATGATATCAGAGATTTTAGACACAAGCCCATATCATACGACAATAGTATTGGTTTTAGATCATTGCTTTTTTTCTGCTATTGGACTGATAATCGATATCAATATCGGATCAGGACATCCCTATTGTGAATTGCACCAAAACATGTTCTTTACCAAGTTTAGTGAAAGTCAAGTACTGGTGTGATCCTACAGTGCATGTTGAATAGTAGTTTTCTCCAAGGAGAGAATAATGTTTCTTTGCCATGTTTTTTTTCCTTCCAATGTATAAAATCCAACCAGCTGAAGAAGTGAGTGACGATCCCCCCGTGGTCTCACCTCTTCTCAGCGTGCACGGGAACATTTGCATAACATTCTCGCCCGCATGGACCTCTGATGAGTAGGAGGTGCCTCACGCTCGCTGAAGAATATAGCAAGCCAAGTGTGAAATAAAACACACGAGGAGACTTTGTCATTCAACAACTGCTTCTTCAAGTACATTACACGCAGCAGCGTTTTTCAACCTTTTTTCAGCCAAGGCACATTTTTTTCATTGAAAAAATACAGAGGCACACCACCAGAGGTGGGTAGTAACGCGCTACATAGACCCCGACTTAAACAAGCTGAACAACTTATTGGGGTGTTACCGTTTAGTGGTCAATTGTACGGAATATGTACTGTACTGTGCAATCTACTAATAAAAGTCTCAATCAATCAATCCCTCATGGGAGGTTCCGGCATGTGAAATTTCCGCAAAAATGTGGGAATCCGCATTTTTAAGCAAACATTTTTGCATCAAAATATATGTATTTTCAGACCGTATGAAAATGGGCTGTAAGAACAACTTAGATCGCCTTATGAGAGTTTGGAAGGTTTTCTGTCCCTGCAAGCCAGAAAGGCGGCCTAAATAAAATACGATTTTATTTTTCAAACGGCAGAAAAATCGAGCCCTTAGAACAGTTTTTCAACAAGGCAGTGTGCACTAACGAGGTGAAATTAGAGCTTCATTTGTATCAATCAGCCATCATCTATACCAGGGGTCACCAACGCGGTGCCCGCGGGCACCAGGTAGCCCGTAAGGACCTGGGGCCGTACTTATCAAGCTTCTTAGAGTGCCATTTTACACTTAAGTCCTGAGAATTTGCGAAATGTAGTCCTACTCTCAAACTTAAGAATAAAAGCTTTTTATCAACGTTCTTAAGTCTAAGAATCACTCCTACTCTCCACCATATTTAAGAGACCTTCAGAGGTGTCTTAAGTGGTTAGGAGTTGCCAGCAGGGGATGGCACTGAGGCGAGAGAGACGTGCGCGAACATTCAGGGAGCGGAACGATGTTCTGGATTTGTTTGATGACGAGCAGCTGATCAAACGGTATCGTTTAGACAGAGCGGGTATTATTTTTGTCACAGATTTAATACTTTTCGATTCCATGTTGATTTCTGCATGTGGCTGCAGTGGGCTAGTATATATAGAGCCACCCACACCAGTTTCAAATTAGTTGCCTAATTAATGAATTGGAAAGAAAATGTTATGACAGTAGCGTATGTGTGTGGCCGTGAGGTGAGTGACGTCAGTGAGTGTGTGGGCGACAGAAGAGAGGGAGCAGTAGCGTGAGTGCCGGCGGGGACTAGTTTGTTTTGTATTATTTTGTAGTTTATTGTCAAAATATACACTCCCATTGTCCACTTAAATATTTCCAAGATATTTCTTTATTCTTAGACAAGGGATTCCCTTCCATGATTGGTCATTTCTATGGACACAGAAATGACGTCACCTAAAATTGCGTTTACGGCACATAGTAATGTCGTAATTCAGCTCTGAGTGTGACACTTAAGATTCAGTCCTACACTTCGCTGAAAGTGTGAGTAAGACGCTTGATAACTAACTTTTAAGTGCAGCTTTCAGCCAAGAATTTATTTACTCTTAAGTCAACTCTTAGCAGACTTCTTAGGAGTCATTCTGAGAAGCTTGATAAGTATGACCCCTGATGAGTAGCCTGCTGGCCTGTTCTAAAAAATAGCTCAAATAGCAGCACTTACCAGTGAGCTGCCTCTATTTTTTAAATGTTATTTATTTACTAGCAAGCTGGTCTCGCTTTGCCCGACATTATTAATTCTAAGAGAGACAAAACTCAAATAGAATTTGAAAATCCAAGAAAATATTTTAAAGACTTGGTCTTCACTTGTTTAAATAAATTCATTTATTTTTTTACTTTGCTTCTTATAACTTTCAGAAAGACAATTTTAGAGAAAAAATACAACCTTAAAATGATTTTAGGATTTTTAAACACATATACCTTTTTACCTTTTAAATTTCTTCCTCTTCTTTCCTGACAATTTAAATGAATGTTCAAGTAAATGTATTTTTTTAATTGTAAAGAATAATAAATACATTTTAATTTAATTCTTCATTTTAGCTTCTGTTTTTTCGACGAAGAATATTTGTGAAATATTTCTTCAAACTTATTATGATTAAAATTCAAAAAAATTATTCTGGCAAATCTAGAAAATCTGTGGAATCAAATTTAAATCTTATTTCAAAGTATTTTGAATTTCTTTTAAATTTTTTGTTCTGGAAAATCTAGAAGAAATAATTATTTGTCTTTGTTAGAAATATAGCTTGGTCCAATTTGTTATATATTCTAACAAAGTGTAGATTGGATTTTAACCTATTTAAAACATGTCATCAAAATTCTAAAATTAATCTTAATCAGGAAAAATTACTAATGATGTTCCATAAATTCTTTTTTTAATTTTTTCAAAATGATTCGAATTAGCTAGTTTTTCTCTTCTTTTTTCCGGTTGAATTTTGAATTTTAAAGAGTCGAAATTGAAGATAAACTATGTTTCAAAATTTAATTGTAATTTTTTTCGTGTTTTCTCCTCTTTTAAACCGTTCAATTAAGTGTAAATATCATTAATTATTCATAATAACATAGAGTTAAAGGTAAATTGAGCAAATTGGCTATTTCTGGCAATTTATTTAAGTGTTTTGAAACTGGTAGCCCTTCGCATTAATCACTACCCAAGAAGTAGCTCTTGGTTTCAAAAAGGTTGGTGACCCCTGATCTATACGGTCCTATTTTTAGTGTTAATTTCCTTCAGCACTGCAGACACTGATCAGAATGTTGTCTGTCCTCATTTCAAATGGCAATGTAGATAATCACCTTCTCACATGGACAACAATAGTTTTGAATCAATATGTAAATATGCTGCAGAGCTATTTGAATGTATTCTGCCTTATCAGGTTGCCAACTTGCTCAGAGCAATAAAACCATATTGTGTACTTTAAATGTAGATGGCTTCTGGTACGTTCTCTTTATGTCAACACCCAGCAGACTTTAAAGTAGCAATAGAATGGAAAAACAAGTTGACTTTATATGCTTCATTGTATCCATTAAACAATACTTGGTTGTATTTACAATCCGCAAAGTGACGTTAAATGCCACAAATTCCATCGGCCGTTTGAAATATTCCACTCCAATTATCTTCAGCAATTTCCCTAGATTCTACCTCACTGTAGTAACGCTTCTGCACTCTGACCAGATTATTAGATCAGTCATACTGGGAATACTCAAAAAAAATGTTGTATGTATTTTGTGGGAAGCAGATCAGAATCATATCCATATTTAAGTGTTACTTCTTTCTAAACTCCTATAGTCATATAAAGAATAGCTAGTATTCTTCCTTCTTTTGAGTCTCATAGTAAGGTGTTGGCCTTCTAGATTGGAATGTGTCAGAGTAGAGATAACTCGGAGTAGTCTAAACAAAGGGAGTGGGGGCGAGGGACAGAGGGAAGATCACGGGACTTCCGGGGGTTTGAGGGGAGACCGATCGGGACCGGGCTGGGGAACGCTGGTGTGCTAGACTGGTCTCACGTTTGTCCTCTAAGCTTGGAGAATAAACCACAAAATACCAACTGCTGCCTGTTGATTGAATATAAACATGAGCTTATTGCCATGAAAAGAATCTGGGAGAGACTAGCAATTTGAATTCCCCATTGGAGGAATGCTGGTCAACGCAACAATTTTTATTTTGTACTTGTCTTAATCTTTTTGATATGTTTTTCACTTTTCTCAACTTTTTCAAAAAAAAAAAGCTTAACCAGGGACAAATGAGCCTGTAACTAGAGGTCTTATGTACTTTGACATGGCTTACCTATGTAGCAATGTTTCATTGTACTGTCCCTGTCAAATAAATACATAAATATAAAAGTACAAATAAACGATATATATATTTGATAATAGCTTCAATACATAGGCAACTTATTTTTCCACTCTACTTCTACTTTAAAGGCTTACATTTCCTTTTTTAATTACATTTAATCTCATGATATGACTCATTTGCACCACGGGGAGAAACTTCTAAGTTTAGCAGCTATTATTTTGTACGTCTTATTTCTCAACCTGACAAGGGACCCTTAAGCTCCTAGTCCTATATTAGAAGCTCATTTTATTTCTGATCACCCCTTAAATTAATCACATTGCGTTCAGAATACATGTGACTTTTTCTTCCAATCAATCACTGGAGTCATTAGCTATCTTGGCAGCAAGAACAGCTGCTTTGTGATGAGCTGCCCGTGCTTCCAGATCACAGTAGAACAGTACCAGGACTTTTTGCTCTACAATGGTACTGTGTCAACTTGTCTCATTGATAAACGTTCAATCTAGAGGTGTAACTGTTGGATCTTCTTACGAATTTGTGACTCAGTTCAGTTCAGTTCAGACGTTGTTTATTTTTTGACAGCTCAGAATACCATATAAACCTACCATTACCATTTGTGGTTCTTACACACATATCTTGTACAATAAAATAAAAAGATGGCTTGAATAAAGTAATGCAACAACTCTTACATTTATTCATACAACACATCATTGAAACATTTGTCCTAGCATTTTATGTGAAAGCATAATGCTGATTATCTGCACACACAAGTTATTATTTCAACACTACAGTCTTAGAAGATGTCAATAGAAACTTGAAGAGGTTTATGATGCTATTGTTCTGTACTTTTCACTTGGTTAATTAGAACAAAATTATGCCACCTAACACGTCAAAGTCCTTTGGGAACTGTAGTGTTTTTGCACACTTGTGTTTGAAATGACAGCTCGGAGGTCTGAGTGAGTCCCAGAGGAAGGCAGGAGGCTTGAATGTTTGTGAACAGGGCCAATCGTCCTGGTAAACACCATTTCACCAGAAAAACGTTCCTTCGATGAAAGCATTTCAGTGACATGTTTAATCCTAGATTCCATTTTTATTGGCCAATTTCATGGTTTTGTCAACATGGAAATGCAATTTTTTTTCATAAAGTGTTGCATACTAATACAAACCAGTATGGTTAAGAATGAACAGTTTAAACATACTATAAATATAATTGTAATTAGGGCTGTCTATTCAATATTCGATTTGGAGGAGTCTTTTTGGACCTCACAGTCAAATGGTCAGACATTGAACCCTCGTATCCAAGTACCTGGTTGGGAGGCTACATCCTTTGTGTTTGTAAACATTTGGGGCGGTATAGCTCGGTTGGTAGAGCGGCCGTGCCAGCAACTTGAGGGTTCCAGGTTCGATCCCCGCTTCCGCCATCCTAGTCACTGCCGTTGTGTCCTTGGGCAAGACACTTTACCCACCTGCTCCCAGTGCCACCCACACTGCTTTAAATGTAACTTAGATATTGGGTTTCACTATGTAAAAGCGCTTTGAGTCACTAGAGAAAAGCGCTATATAAATATCATTCACTTCACTAATTCACTAAAAGACTTGTGCGCAGACTAGGGTTGTCTCCATAGCAATATTTTGGTACCGGTACCAAAATGTTTTTCGATACTTTTCTAAATAAAGGGGACCACAAAAAATGTCTTTATTGTAACAAAAAATGTTAGAGTACATGAAACATATGTTTATTATTGTCATTTAGTCCTTAAATAAAATGTTGAACATACTAGACAACTTGTCTTTTAGTAGTAAGTAAACAAACAAAGACTCCTAATTAGTCTGCAGTAACATATTGTGTCATTTATACACCTATTATTTTGTACATATTATGAGGGACAAACTGTAAAAAGTGATTATTAATCTACTTGTTCATTTACTGTTAATTTCTGCTTATTTTCTCTTTCAACATGTTCTATCTACACTTCTGTTAAAATGTACTAATCACTTATTCTTCTCTTCTTTGATACTTTACATGAGTTTTGGATGATACCACACATTTAGGTATCGATCTGATACCAAGTAGTTACAGGATCATACATTGGTCATATTCAAAGTCCTCATGTGTCCAGGGACGTATTTCCTGACTTTATAAACATAATATGAATTTTGAAAAAAGGAAGAAAAAAAATTAAACTAGATATCCTCTTGTGCTTGGTATCATTACAGTGGATGTCAGGTGTAGATCCACCCATGGCATTTGTTTACATTGTGACGCCGGTGAGCTATTGTATCCTCCTACGGTGTGTAGTGAAGCATGTTTAGCTATTCCTCGTCCTCTAGTGATAATGATACTTGTAAGAAACATACTTTATTTGTCGCCATGGAGGCCAGGATTAGTGATTTAGAAGTAGCTAAAACACTGTGGATGGATGCTAGCTGCTAACTAGCTAGCCATGTCTTAAAGCAGCTCTTCCTGAGGGTGTTTCAGTGTTATAACTTCACCTTTATCTTTGCTTTTTACCCCAAAATACGTCCATTCTCCCTTTTCTGTCTACACACTGTGTCTGCTTGTAAGTACTCTGTGTGCGCGCGCTGCCGAACATGCTCCTCTGCTCGTAAAACCAGCAATGTCACCACGTGGGGGTACTTTTTAGAGGCAACTAGCTGGTCTAAAATTGCAAACGCGTGGCAACTTACCCTGTAAGTGTAGCTCTCTGCTGGTAAAGGTAATGATCCTTCCACTGATTCACATACAGATGACTCTCTTTAGTCATGTTGGATGTCTCGTCGGCAAAGTGTCACTAAACAATCCATGTTTATCGGAGTATTTTAGCCTTTTTTTAAGTGGAAAAAGTTGCAGATGAAATATTTATGTTCGCTTTAATAAAAATCTATTTATTTTATATTTGAAAGAATCCCCTTATAGCGGCTAATTAACATCATGTGACATTACCCTGTTAACTAGTAAGTGTGGTGTTTATTTCACTCCTAAAAAACTATGGCTGATAGTTGATTATGAGCTCGACTATTATAGCGTTCAGTTTAGTAATGCAAATATAAAACATATTTTGGTAAATACAATTGTAATATCACAATACCCTTAACTGGGATTTGAACCAAATGAGTTGCTTTGTTAGGTGAGTGTTGTCAACTACTGTGCTATCCAGCCAATCATTGTGTGTCGATGTCTGTTGGCCGGAGGCATGTCTGCAGGTGCTTGAGTAACCAAGCAGCTGTCAATCACACTATTATTGATCCTCTCACCAGGAACACTTCTGCTTCTCTGCATCACCAACTGCAAAAGTGAAATACTGCAGTGACTTTTGACCTGTTGTTTGCAAAAAACTATACATGTGAATATTGATGAAGCTGGCAGCCGATACAGGAAAATAAAATACGGAACATATACAGTATGTTACACTTTTAAGTAAATACAATAAATGAATAATGAAATAAATAAATAAATAAATACATAAATAAATAATAAAATAAATAAATAATACAATAAATAAATAATAAAATACAGAACATTATGTTACACTTTTAAATAAGCACAATAAATGAATAATAAAATAAATAAATATAAATACATTAATTAATAAATACATAAATAAATAATACAATAAATAAATAAAATAAATAAATAATAAAATACAGAACATTATGTTACACTTTTAGTGTGAAAAGCCCCAAGCTTTATTCCAGTTAAGATGAGATTGAACTTTTCTTTTTCAAAGAATTGCAGCAAAAGTGAACCCTGGATGTAGAGTAGTAGCATGCACAACTGGAATAACACCTTCCACATTGTGCTGACACACATGGACTGTCCCACTTTTCATTCTGGGGCAAGGAGAACTAAACATGATATCATTCATGACCGTGTGACAAGACGTGTAAATAAATCACTAACTAAAGATCATCTCATTTGAAATGTAAAGTGCATATTTGCTTATCAGGATATGCACAAACATTGAACTTTATCTTCCTCAACACAGTCTCTGTTAGATATCATTCTGTTTTGTAGCCGTTTTTACACCCCCATACGATACTGACAGTGGATGTTGGTCCAATATCAGCAAAGGAAACAAGTATCCGAATATATCAGCTTGTATCTAAAATCTCTGATTTACAGTAAGTGCTCTGATACAAGCAGTCCTGCAGCGTGTTTACTTGTGTGTGATATCATGTGCGACACAAGCAGTCCTGCAGCGTGTTTACTTGTGTGTGATATCACGTGCGACACAAGCAGTCCTGCAGCGTGTTTACTTGTGTGTGATATCATGTGCGACACAAGCAGTCCTGCAGCGTGTTTGCTTGTGTGATGTCATGTGCGATACAAGCAGTCCTGCAGCGTGTTTACTTGTGTGTGATATCATGTGCGATACAAGCAGTCCTGCAGCGTGTTTACTTGTGTGTGATATCATGTGCGATACAAGCAGTCATGCAGCGTGTTTACTTGTTTGTGATATCATGTGCGATACAAGCAGTCCTGGAGTGTGTTTACTTGTGTGTGACATCATGTGCGATACAAGTAGTCCTGCAGCGTGTTTACTTGTGTGTGATATCATGTGCGATACAAGCAGTCTTGCAGCGTGTTTACTTGTGTGACATCATGTGCGATACAAGGAGTCCTGCAGCGTGTTTACTTGTGTGTGACATCATGTGCGATACAAGCAGTCCTGCAGCGTGTTTACTTGTGTGTGATATCATGTGCGACACAAGCAGTCCTGCAGCGTGTTTACTTGTGTGTGATATCATGTGCGATACAAGCAGTCCTGCAGCGTGTTTACTTATGTGTGATATCATGTGTGATACAAGCAGTCCTGCAGTGTGTTTACTTGTGTGTGACATCATGTGCGATACAAGTAGTCCTGCAGCGTGTTTACTTGTGTGTGATATCATGTGCGATACAAGCAGTCTTGCAGCGTGTTTACTTGTGTGACATCATGTGCGATACAAGGAGTCCTGCAGCGTGTTTACTTGTGTGTGACATCATGTGCGATACAAGCAGTCCTGCAGCGTGTTTACTTGTGTGTGATATCATGTGCGACACAAGCAGTCCTGCAGCGTGTTTACTTGTGTGTGATATCATGTGCGATACAAGCAGTCCTGCAGCGTGTTTACTTATGTGTGATATCATGTGTGATACAAGCAGTCCTGCAGTGTGTTTACTTGTGTGTGACATCATGTGCGATACAAGCAGTCCTGCAGCGTGTTTACTTGTGTGTGACCTCATGTGCGATACAAGCAGTCCTGCAGCGTGTTTACTTGTGTGTGACATCATGTGCGATACAAGCAGTCCTGCAGCGTGTTTTACTTGTGTGTGATATCATGTGCGACACAAGCAGTCCTGCAGTGTGTTTACTTGTACAAAGTTGGACAACCAGTTACCACCTAAATGTCGTCCAATAAGCACACAATTTCTTCTATTTTACTAAAGGTAGACATGCAAGGCTATAGGCTATTAGAACTAGCAGCTACACAACAGCTAAGCACACAAGCTAGACAAATGTAATAATCAATAAACATTAAAACAGCACATGTGTCAATATAAACAAGTATTTAATCATTATAGTTGAATATTACTTACACATACAAACTCTCCAAGGCAGAAGAAGCGTACCACAAAGTATCCAGTAACAAACGTGTCTGCATCATTCAATTTACTGCGTAATGAGATTAACTTCATGAATTATTGTGACCACTAAGTGTCACCAAAAAAAACAATTACCCCTCCACTTTAATTTAAAGACAGCATATAATCCATTCCAGGCGGTTAATGATAAATAGTTTAGTGTTTTCATACCAACCATTGGTCTGTTTGACTCATTTCAATTAAACAAACCCTTTCTAACATTCCACACTACTAAGTAATACAAGTGTGTACTATGATTTGAGCTGTTACTGTATTGGACTAATATTAATATCGGTCTAACATTAGAATTGAAAAGCTCAGACTAACCTCCTCCAACCTCCAAGGACAAAGCTACGAACAATGGGAGACCCCGCTCCCGGTCTGTGGAACGCTCTCCCTGACCACCTGAGGGCACCACAGTCTGTGGATGTTTTTAAAAAAGGCTTAAAAACTAGAGATGTCCGATAATATTGGTCTGCCGATATTATCGGCCGATAAATGCGTTAAAATGTAATATCGGAAATTATCGGTATCGATTTTTGTATTATCAGTATCGTTTCTTTTTTGTTTTTGTTTTGTTTTTTTGTATTAAATCCACATAAAAAACACAAGATACACTTACAATTAGTGCACCAACCCAAAAAACCTCCCTCCCCCCATTTACACTCATTCACACAAAAGGGTTGTTTCTTTCTGTTATTAATATTCTGCTTCCTACATTATATATCAATATATATCAATACAGTCTGCAAGGGATACAGTCCGTAAGCACACATGATTGTGCGTGCTGCTGCTCCACTAATAGTACTAACCTTTAACAGTTAATTTGACTCATTTTCATTCATTACTAGTTTCTATGTAACTGTTTTTATATTGTTTTACTTTCTTTTTTATTCAAGAAAATGTTTTTAATTTATTTATCTTATTTTATTTGATTCATTTTTTCAAAAAATACCTTATCTTCACCATACCTGGTTGTCCAAATTAGGCATAATAATGTGTTAATTCCACGACTGCATATATCGGTTGATATCGGTATCGGTTGATATCGGTATCGGTAATTAAAGAGTTGGACAATATCGGCATATCGGATATCGGCAAAAAGCCATTATCGGACATCCCTAATTTGAGCTGTTACTGTATTGGACTAATATTAATATCGGTCTAACATTAGAATTGAAAAGCTCAGACTGACCTCCTCCAACCTCCAAGGACAAAGCTACGAACAATGGGAGACCCCGCTCCCGGTCTGTGGAACGCTCTCCCTGACCACCTGAGGGCACCACAGACTGTGGATGCTTTTTAAAAAAGGCTTAAAAACCCTTCTTTTTGAAAAAGCCTTTTTTTTTCTTTCTTTTTTTAGATACATGCATACTAGTTCTAGCTATTAAGCTGTTCTAGTTTTTATTTGTATTATCTTTTAATTTTTTATTTTTTTATACACTGTATCGGTTGATATCGGCATCGGTAATTAAAAAGTTGGACAATATCGGCATATCGGATATCGGCAAAAAGCCATTATCGGACATCCCTAATTTGAGCTGTTACTGTATTGGACTAATATTAATATCGGTCTAACATTAGAATTGAAAAGCTCAGACTAACCTCCTCCAACCTCCAAGGACAAAGCTACGAACAATGGGAGACCCCGCTCCCAGTCTGTGGAACGCTCTCCCTGACCACCTGAGGGCACCACAGACTGTGGATGCTTTTAAAAAAAAAGGCTTAAAAACCCTTCTTTTTGAAAAAGCCTTTTTTTTTTCTTTTTTTAGATACATGCATACTAGTTCTAGCTACTAAGCTGTTCTAGTTTTTATTTGTATTATCTTTTAATTTTTTATTTTTTTATACACTGTATCGGTTGATATCGGCATCGGTAATTAAAAAGTTGGACAATATCGGCATATCGGATATCGGCAAAAAGCCATTATCGGACATCCTTAATTTGAGCTTTTACTGTATTGGACTAATATTAATATCGGTCTAACATTAGAATTGAAAAGCTCAGACTAACCTCCTCCAACCTCCAAGGACAAAGCTACGAACAATGGGAGACCCCGCTCCCAGTCTGTGGAACGCTCTCCCTGACCACCTGAGGGCACCACAGACTGTGGATGTTTTTAAAAAAGGCTTAAAAACTAGAGATGTCCGATAATATCGGTCTGCCGATGTTATCGGCCGATAAATGCGTTAAAATGTAATATCGGAAATTATCGGCATCGGTTTTTTTATTATCAGTATCGTTTTTTGTTGGTTTTTTGGGTTTTTTTTTATTAAATCCACATAAAAAACACAAGATACACTTACAATTAGTGCACCAACCCAAAAAACCTCCCTCCCCCCATTTCTTTCTGTTATCAATATTGTGGTTCCTACATTATATATCAATATATATCAATACAGTCTGCAAGGGATACAGTCCGTAAGCACACATGATTGTGCGTGCTGCTGCTCCACTAATAGTACTAACCTTTAACAGTTAATTTTACTAATTTTCCTTCATTACTAGTTTCTATGTAACTGTTTTTTATATTGTTGTACTTTCTTTTTTATTCAAGAAAATGTTTTTAATTTATTTATCTTATTTTACTAACTTTTTTAAAAAGTACCTTATCTTCACCATACCTGGTTGTCCAAATTAGGCATAATAATGTGTTAATTCCACGACTGCATATATCGGTTGATATCGGTATCGGTTGATATCGGTATCGGTAATTAAAGAGTTGGACAATATCGGAATATCGGATATCGGCAAAAAGCCCTTATCGGACATCCCTAATTTGAGCTGTTACTGTATTGGACTAATATTAATATCGGTCTAACATTAGAATTGAAAAGCTCAGACTAACCTCCTCCAACCTCCAAGGACAAAGCTACGAACAATGGGAGACCCCGCTCCCGGTCTGTGGAACGCTCTCCCTGACCACCTGAGGGCACCACAGACTGTGGATGCTTTTAAAAAAGGCTTAAAAACCCTTCTTTTGAAAAAGCCTTTTTTTTTTCTTTTTTTAGATACATGCATACTAGTTCTAGCTATTAAGCTGTTCTAGTTTTTATTTGTATTATCTTTTAATTTTTTATTTTGTTATACACTGTAGCACTTTGAGGTTGTTTGCTCTATGTAAAGTGCTTTTTACAAATAAAATCTATTATTATTATTATTATTAAAAGTCGTATCGGGACATTCTTAGTTTTTACTGAGTTGTGTTGATATTTTGCCTGTCAGGTGTCGCCACAGAAAGTTAATCGCAGGATTTTCTTGGCTTAGTATTACTTTTTACAGCGGATTACCTCCCATTTATCCAGGATTGGTGCCGTTATTCACATAACGTCAGACCAAGACCAACCTAAAAATGATTTGGGATGATGTAATCGTATGTTTCTGGCCACCTGATGAATGTCCAACATTGGCTCCGCCTCACGTTTAGTCCCGTGGCACTGGAAGTCTCCGGCTCATTAAGTGCCAAAAGCTCCATGTCACGCCTTCCAAAATGACCTCAAATGAAGTCAAGTTTTCAGGACGTTAAGTAGCGAGAGTGAGACGTAATGGTACTCTCCACACCTCGCAGGTGCGTGCTATCATTGTAAAACAAAATCACGGGCTTGGTTATCCTCCTAATGGAGACACGGGCGGACCTCTGATTAAAATGTCAGTGCCACCAAAGCGAAACCTCACTCTGACCTGCCTGAATTTGAATTAATGAGCTATTTAGGCAGCACTTTTCTTCTCCCCCCCCCGGCCTACTTGCCCAGCGCTACAGTGCTGTGATTATCCTAAGCTGTCGAGTGCATTTGTGGCCATTAATTTTCATCTGACACTAAGTAGGCAGGCTCATATTCTGCTGCTCGCATGCTGAGGGTCAGCAGTCACTTTGATCTGACGGACACGTTGACGTCTACTCACACAGCAGGTACTATTAGCCACGTTATAGCGAGGGAAACACTGGCTCTTGTGCTATTTGTAGCTACAAAACACCCAAAAGCAGTGAAGTTGTCACGTTGTGTAAATGCTAAATAAAAAGAGAATACAACAAATCCTTTTCAACTTATATTCAATTGAATAGACTGCAAAGACAAGATATTTCATGTTCACACTCAGAAACTTTATTTGCTGCAATTATTAGCTCATTTGGAATTTGATGCCTGCGACATGTTTCAAAAAAGCTGGCACAAGCGGCAAAAAAGAGTGAGAAAGTCGAGGAATGCTCATCAAAGACTTATTTGGAACATCCCCCAGGTGAACAGGCTGATTGGGAACAGGTGGGTGCCATGATTGGGTATAAAAGCAGATTCCATGAAATGCTCAGTCGTTCACAAACAAGGACGGGGCGAGGGTCACCACTTTGTCAACAAATGCCTGAGCAAATTGTTCAAGAACAACATTTCTCAACAAGGAATTGAGGGATTTCCCCATCTACGCTCCGTAATATCATCAAAAGGTTCGGAGAATGTGGAGAAATCACTGCACGTAAGCAGCTAAGCCCGTGACCTTCCATCCCTCAGGCTGTACTGCATCAACAAGCAACATCTGTGTGTAAAGGATATCACCACATGGGCTCAGGAACACTTCAGAAACCCACTGTCAGTAACTACAGTTGGTCGCAAACAAGGACGGGCGAGGGTCACCACTTTGTCAACAAATGCCTGAGCAAATTGTTTAAGAACAACATTTCTCAAGGAATTGAGGGATTTCACCATCTACGCTCCGTAATATCATCAAAAGGTTCGGAGAATGTGGAGAAATCACTGCAGGTAAGCCACGATATTACGCACCTTGGATCCCTCAGGCGGTACTGCATCAAAAAAACGACATCGGTGTGTAAAGGATATCAGGAACACTTCAGAAAACCACCGTCAGTAACTACAGTTGCTCGCTACATCTGTAAGTGCAAGTTCAAACTCTACTATGCAAAGCCGAAGCCATTTATCAACAACACCCAGAAACGCTTCGCTGGGCCCGAGCTCATCTAAGATGGACTGATACAAAGTGGAAAAGTGTTCTGTGGTCTGACGAGTCCACATTTCCAATTGTTTTTGGAAACTGTGGATGTCGTGTCCTCCGGACCAAAGAGGAAAAGAACCATCCGGATTGTTCTAGGGTGAAAGTGTAAAAGGCAGCATGTGTGATGGTATGGGGGTGTATTAGTGGCCAAGACATGGGTAACTTGCACGTCTGTGAAGGCACCATTAATGCTGAAAGGTACATACAGCTTTTGGAGCAACATATGTTGCCATCCAAGCAACGTTACCATGGACGCCCCTGCTTATTTCAGCAAGGCAATGCCAAGCCACATTCTTAGACAAAGTTTAAAGGCCTACTGAAATGATTGTTATTTATCTAAACGGGAATAGCAGATCCATTCTATGTGTCATACTTGATCATTTCGCGATATTGCCATATTTTTGCTGAAAGGATTTAGTAGAGAAAATCGACGATAAAGTTCGCAACTTTTGCTCGCTGATAAAAAAAAGCCTTGCCTGTAGCGGAAGTAGCGTGACGTCACAGGAGCTAGTATTCCTCACAATTCCCCGTTGTTTACAATGGAGCGAGAGAGATTCGGACCGAGAAAGTGATGATTACCCCATTAATTTGAGCCAGGATGAAAGATTCGCAGATGAGGAACGTTACAGTGAAGGACTAGAGAGGCAGTGATGGACGTATCTTTTTTCGCTCTGACCGTAACTTAGGTACAAGCTGGCTCATTGGATTCCACACTCTCTCCTTTTTCTATTGTGGATCACGGATTTGTATTTTAAACCACCTGGGATACTATATCCTCTTGAAAATGAGAGTCGAGAACGCCAAATGGACATTCAGTGCCTTTTATCTCCACGACAATACATCGGCGAAATGCTTTAGCTACGAGCTAACGTGATAGCATCGTGCTTTAACTGCATATAGAAACAAAATAAATAAACCCCTGACTGGAAGGATAGATAGAAAATCAACAATACTATTAAACCGTGGACATGTAAATACACGGTTAATGCTTTCCAGGCTGGCGAAGGTTAACAATGCTGTGCTAACGACGCCATTGAAGCTAACTTAGCAACCGCGCTGCACAGAGCTATGCTAAAAACATTAGCTCTCCACCTACGCCAGCCAGCCCTCATCTGCTCATCAACACCCGTGCTCACCTGCGTTCCAGCGATCGGCGGAAGGACGAAGGACTTCACCCGATGCGTTTGGCGGCCCGGAGACGTAGGAAGTCAAGGTGAAGTCGGCGGCTAGCGCGGCTAGCGCGGCTAGCTCTCCAACAAAGTCCTCCTGGTTGTGTTGCTGTAGTCCGCTGCTAATACACTGATCCCACCTACAACTGTCTTCTTTGCAGCCTTCATTGTTCATTAAAAAAATTGCAAAAGATGTCCAGAATACTGTGGAATTATGAAATGAAAACAGAGCTTTTTGTATAGGATTCTACGGGTACCATAACTTCCGTTACTCGGACTTCGTCACGCGCATACGTCATCATACCGCGATGTTTCAGTCGGATATTTCCCGGGAATTTTAAAATGTCACTTTATAAGTTAACCCGGCCGTATTGGCATGTGTTGCAATGTTAAGATTTCATCATTGATATATAAACTATCAGACTGCGTGGTCGCTAGTAGTGGCTTTCAGTAGGCCTTTAATGATCCAAAAGAGAAAGTATTCCACACAGTAGCTCAGTTACAAAGGATGGAAAGGATAATGCACACAAGGGCACAAGAGGGGGAATACAAAAGGTATAAAGTAGACTAAAAATTCTTCATGTGTTACAACAGCGTGGCTTCATAGTAAAAGAGTAAAATATGAGAAGGGAGACTGTTGAACAATTTAAGCTGTACATCAAGCAAGAATGGGAAAGAATTCCACTTCAAAAATGTGTCTCCTCACTTCCCAAACCTTTACTGAGTGTTGTTAAAAGGAAAGGCCATGTAACACAGTGGTAAAAATGCCTTTTTTGACATGTGTTGCTGCCATTCAATTGCAAAAAAATAACAAAGTTTCTCAGTGTGAACATGAAATATCTTGTCTTTGCAGTCTATTCAATTGAATATAAGTTGAAAAGGATTTGTTGTATTCTCTTTTTATTGAGCATTTACACAACGTGACAACTTCACTGGGTTTGGGTGTTTTGTGTTGCTGAACAAAGAACACGCTATGAGTGTCCATAAACATTTCAATTTGACAGCTGCTGTATGAGCACAGAAGGTGACTCTCCTTTTGAGAAGACACAAAAGACAGTGGATTTATGCGTGTGAGGAAGAAAGCAACTTAAGCATGGAGAGCAAATCACTGGATGATGTGCCAGAGGCTTTCACGGCCGTGCTTTATTGTGGCCATTCAGGAGGACGACAAAGCTCCGCGACCAATAGCTTTGACACTCCAGTCAGTGATACAAACATCAGCTTTTGTGTGTCCAACCACGGACACACTCCATGATCGATCTCATGGCAGTCCAATCTGTCAGCTGGCAAATATCACTCAGCACTTGGACGAATACATTCCACAACCTTCATCAGCGTTGTACACCTTTTCTTCTTACATTCACAGTTTATATATTTGACCTACAGCAATGTTTGGGCCGCCAAAAATAAGTTTCTCAGCTTATGGTTAGACTTTTCCACCACTTGTGGCAGTGATGACAATATCACACACCAAATGTCTGGAGCTAAAATCACAAAAATGATGACTAAATTGCTAAAGCTGTATTTTCATTTGCACTTGAAGTTTGACAGTTTATACAAAAAATAGGGATGTCCGATAATGGCTTTTTGCCGATATCCGATATGCCGATATTGTCCAACTTTTTAATTACCGATACCGATATCAACCGATACAGTGTATAAAAAAATAAAAAATTAAAAGATAATACAAATAAAAACTAAAACAGCTTAATAGCTAGAACTAGTATGCATGTATCTAAAAAAAAGAAGAAAAAAAAGGCTTTTTCAAAAAGAAGGGTTTTTAAGCCTTTTTTAAAAGCATCCACAGTCTGTGGTGCCCTCAGGTGGTCAGGGAGAGCGTTCCACAGACCGGGAGCGGGGTCTCCCATTGTTCGTAGCTTTGTCCTTGGAGGTTGGAGGAGGTTAGTCTGAGCTTTTCAATTCTAATGTTAGACCGATATTAATATTAGTCCAATACAGTAACAGCTCAAATTAGGGATGTCCGATAATGGCTTTTTGCCGATATCCGATATGCCGATATTGTCCAACTTTTTAATTACCGATGCCGATATCAACCGATACAGTGTATAAAAAAATTAAAAATTAAAAGAAAATACAAATAAAAACTAAAACAGCTTAATAGCTAGAACTAGTATGCATGTATCTAAAAAAAGAAGAAAAAAAAAAGGCTTTTTCAAAAAGAAGGGTTTTTAAGCCTTTTTTAAAAGCATCCACAGTCTGTGGTGCCCTCAGGTGGCCAGGGAGAGCGTTCCACAGACTGGGAGCGGGGTCTCCCATTGTTCGTAGCTTTGTCCTTGGAGGTTGGAGGAGGTTAGTCTAATTCTAATGTTAGACCGATATTAATATTAGTCCAATACAGTAACAGCTCAAATTAGGGATGTCCGATACTGGCTTTTTGCCGATATCCGATATGCCGATATTGTCCAACTTTTTAATTACCGATACCGATATCAACCGATACAGTGTATAAAAAAATAAAAAATTAAAAGATAATACAAATAAAAACTAGAACAGCTTAATAGCTAGAACTAGTATGCATGTATCTAAAAAAAGAGAAGAAAAAAAAGGCTTTTTCAAAAAGAAGGGTTTTTAAGCCTTTTTTAAAAGCATCCACAGTCTGTGGTGCCCTCAGGTGGTCAGGGAGAGCGTTCCACAGACCGGGAGCGGGGTCTCCCATTGTTCGTAGCTTTGTCCTTGGAGGTTGGAGGAGGTTAGTCTGAGCTTTTCAATTCTAATGTTAGACCGATATTAATATTAGTCCAATACAGTAACAGCTCAAATTAGGATTGTCCGATAATGGCTTTTTGCCGATATCCGATATGCCGATATTGTCCAACTTTTTAATTACCGATGCCGATATCAACCGATACAGTGTATAAAAAAATTAAAAGATAATACAAATAAAAACTAAAACAGCTTAATAGCTAGAACTAGTATGCATGTATCTAAAAAAAGAAGAAAAAAAAAGGCTTTTTCAAAAAGAAGGTTTTTTAAGCCTTTTTTAAAAGCATCCACAGTCTGTGGTGCCCTCAGGTGGTCAGGGAGAGCGTTCCACAGACCGGGAGCGGGGTCTCCCATTGTTCGTAGCTTTGTCCTTGGAGGTTGGAGGAGGTTAGTCTGAGCTTTTCAATTCTAATGTTAGACCGATATTAATATTAGTCCAATACAGTAACAGCTCAAATTAGGGATGTCCGATACTGGCTTTTTGCCGATATCCGATATGCCGATATTGTCCAACTTTTTAATTACCGATGCCGATATCAACCGATACAGTGTATAAAAAAATTAAAAATTAAAAGATAATACAAATAAAAACTAAAACAGCTTAATAGCTAGAACTAGTATGCATGTATCTAAAAAAAGAAGGAAGAAAAAGGCTTTTTCAAAAAGAAGGGTTGTTAAGCCTTTTTTAAAAGCATCCACAGTCTGTGGTGCCCTCAGGTGGTCAGGGAGAGCGTTCCACAGACTGGGAGCGGGGTCTCCCATTGTTCGTAGCTTTGTCCTTGGAGGTTGGAGGAGGTTAGTCTGAGCTTTTCAATTCTAATGTTAGACCGATATTAATATTAGTCCAATACAGTAACAGCTTAAATTAGGGATGTCCGATAATGGCTTTTTGCCGATATCCGATATGCCGATATTGTCCAACTCTTTAATTACCGATGCCGATATCCACCGATACAGTGTATAAAAAAATAAAAAATTAAAAGATAATACAAATAAAAACTAAAACAGCTTAATAGCTAGAACTAGTATGCATGTATCTAAAAAAAGAAGAAGAAAAAAAGGCTTTTTCAAAAAGAAGGTTTTTTAAGCCTTTTTTAAAAGCATCCACAGTCTGTGGTACCCTCAGGTGGTCAGGGAGAGCGTTCCACAGACCGGGAGCGGGGTCTCCCATTGTTCGTAGCTTTGTCCTTGGAGGTTGGAGGAGGTTAGTCTGAGCTTTTCAATTCTAATGTTAGACCGATATTAATATTAGTCCAATACAGTAACAGCTCAAATTAGGGATGTCCGATACTGGCTTTTTGCCGATATCCGATATGCCGATATTGTCCGACTTTTTAATTACCGATGCCGATATCAACCGATACAGTGTATAAAAAAATAAAAAATTAAAAGATAATACAAATAAAAACTAAAACAGCTTAATAGCTAGAACTAGTATGCATGTATCTAAAAAAAGAAGAAAAGAAAGGCTTTTTCCAAAAAGAAGGGTTTTTAAGGCTTTTTTAAAAGCATCCACAGTCTGTGGTGCCCTCAGGTGGTCAGGGAGAGCGTTCCACAGACTGGGAGCGGGGTCTCCCATTGTTCGTAGCTTTGTCCTTGGAGGTTGGAGGAGGTTAGTCTGAGCTTTTCAATTATAATGTTAGACCGATATTAATATTAGTCCAATACAGTAACAGCTCAAATTAGGGATGTCCGATAATGGCTTTTTGCCGATATGCCGATATTGTCCAACTTTTTAATTACTGATACCGATATCAACCGATACAGTGTATAAAAAAATAAAAAATTAAAAGATAATACAAATAAAAACTAAAACAGCTTAGTAGCTAGAACTAGTATGCATGTATCTAAAAAAAAAAAAAAAAAAAGGCTTTTTCAAAAAGAAGGGTTTTTAAGCCTTTTTTAAAAGCATCCACAGTCTGTGGTGCCCTCAGGTGGTCAGGGAGAGCGTTCCACAGACTGGGAGCGGGGTCTCCCATTGTTCGTAGCTTTGTCCTTGGAGGTTGGAGGAGGTTAGTCTGAGCTTTTCAATTATAATGTTAGACCGATATTAATATTAGTCCAATACAGTAACAGCTCAAATTAGGGATGTCCGATAATGGCTTTTTGCCGATATGCCGATATTGTCCAACTTTTTAATTACTGATACCGAAATCAACCGATACAGTGTATAAAAAAATAAAAAATTAAAAGATAATACAAATAAAAACTAAAACAGCTTAATAGCTAGAACTAGTATGCATGTATCTAAAAAAAAAAAAAAAAAAAGGCTTTTTCAAAAAGAAGGGTTTTTAAGCCTTTTTTAAAAGCATCCACAGTCTGTGGTGCCCTCAGGTGGTCAGGGAGAGCGTTCCACAGACCGGGAGCGGGGTCTCCCATTGTTCGTAGCTTTGTCCTTGGAGGTTGGAGGAGGTTAGTCTGAGCTTTTCAATTCTAATGTTAGACCGATATTAATATTAGTCCAATACAGTAACAGCTCAAATTAGGGATGTCCGATACTGGCTTTTTGCCGATATCCGATATGCCGATATTGTCCAACTTTTTAATTACCGATGCCGATATCAACCGATACAGTGTATAAAAAAATTAAAAATTAAAAGATAATACAAATAAAAACTAAAACAGCTTAATAGCTAGAACTAGTATGCATGTATCTAAAAAAAGAAGGAAGAAAAAGGCTTTTTCAAAAAGAAGGGTTTTTAAGCCTTTTTTAAAAGCATCCACAGTCTGTGGTGCCCTCAGGTGGTCAGGGAGAGCGTTCCACAGACTGGGAGCGGGGTCTCCCATTGTTCGTAGCTTTGTCCTTGGAGGTTGGAGGAGGTTAGTCTGAGCTTTTCAATTCTAATGTTAGACCGATATTAATATTAGTCCAATACAGTAACAGCTCAAATTAGGGATGTCCGATAATGGCTTTTTGCCGATATCCGATATGCCGATATTGTCCAACTCTTTAATTACCGATGCCGATATCAACCGATACAGTGTATAAAAAAATAAAAAATTAAAAGATAATACAAATAAAAACTAAAACAGCTTAATAGCTAGAACTAGTATGCATGTATCTAAAAAAAGTATAAAAAAAAGGCTTTTTCAAAAAGAAGGGTTTTTAAGCCTTTTTTAAAAGCATCCACGGTCTGTGGTGCCCTCAGGTGGTCAGGGAGAGCGTTCCACAGACTGGGAGCGGGGTCTCCCATTGTTCGTAGCTTTGTCCTTGGAGGTTGGAGGAGGTTAGTCTGAGCTTTTCAATTCTAATGTTAGACCGATATTAATATTAGTCCAATACAGTAACAGCTCAAATTAGGGATGTCCGATAATGGCGTTTTACCGATATCCGATATTCCGATATTGTCCAACTTTTTAATTACTGATACCGATATCAACCGATACAGTGTATGAAAAAATAAAAAATTAAAAGATAATGCAAATAAAAACTAGAACAGCTTAATAGCTAGAACTAGTATGCATGTATCTAAAAAAAGAAGAAAAAAAAGGCTTTTTCAAAAAGAAGGGTTTTTAAGCCTTTTTTAAAAGCATCCACAGTCTGTGGTGCCCTCAGGTGGTCAGGGAGAGCGTTCCACAGACTGGGAGCGGGGTCTCCCATTGTTCGTAGCTTTGTCCTTGGAGGTTGGAGGAGGTTAGTCTGAGCTTTTCAATTCTAATGTTAGACCGATATTAATATTAGTCCAATACAGTAACAGCTCAAATTAGGGATGTCCGATACTGGCTTTTTGCCGATATCCGATATGCCGATATTGTCCAAGTTTTTAATTACTGATACCGATATCAACCGATACAGTGTATAAAAAAATAAAAAATTAAAAGATAATACAAATAAAAACTAAAACAGCTTAATAGCTAGAACTAGTATGCATGTATCTAAAAAAAGGGGAAAAAAAGGCTTTTTCAAAAAGAAGGGTTTTTAAGCCTTTTTTTTAAAGCATCCACAGTCTGTGGTGCCCTCAGGTGGTCAGGGAGAGCGTTCCACAGACCGGGAGCGGGGTCTCCCATTGTTCGTAGCTTTGTCCTTGGAGGTTGGAGGAGGTTAGTCTGAGCTTTTCAATTCTAATGTTAGACCGATATTAATATTAGTCCAATACAGTAACAGCTCAAATTAGGGATGTCCGATAATGGCTTTTTGCCGATATCCGATATGCCGATATTGTCCAACTTTTTAATTGCCGATATCAACCGATACAGTGTATAAAAAAATAAAAAAAATAAAAGATAATACAAATAAAAACTAAAACAGCTTAATAGCTAGAACTAGTATGCATGTATCTAAAAAAAGAAAAAAAAAGGCTTTTTCAAAAAGAAGGGTTTTTAAGCCTTTTTTAAAAGCATCCACAGTCTGTGGTGCCCTCAGGTGGTCAGGGAGAGCGTTCCACAGACTGGGAGCGGGGTCTCCCATTGTTCGTAGCTTTGTCCTTGGAGGTTGGAGGAGGTTAGTCTGAGCTTTTCAATTCTAATGTTAGACCGATATTAATATTAGTCCAATACAGTAACAGCTCAAATTAGGGATGTCCGATAATGGCTTTTTGCCGATATCAACCGATACAGTGTATAAAAAAATAAAAAATTAAAAGATAATACAAATAAAAACTAAAACAGCTTAATAGCTAGAACTAGTATGCATGTATCTAAAAAAAGAAAAAAAAAGGCTTTTTCAAAAAGAAGGGTTTTTAAGCCTTTTTTGAAAGCATCCACAGTCTGTGGTGCCCTCAGGTGGTCAGGGAGAGCGTTCCACAGACTGGGAGCGGGGTCTCCCATTGTTCATAGCTTTGTCCTTGGAGGTTGGAGGAGGTTAGTCTGAGCTTTTCAATTCTAATGTTAGACCGATATTAATATTAGTCCAATACAGTAACAGCTCAAATTAGGGATGTCCGATAATGGCTTTTTGCCGATATCCGATATGCCGATATTGTCCAACTTTTTAATTACCGATGCCGATATCAACCGATACAGTGTATAAAAAAATTAAAAGATAATACAAATAAAAACTAAAACAGCTTAATAGCTAGAACTAGTATGCATGTATCTAAAAAAAGAAGAGAAAAAAAAGGCTTTTTCAAAAAGAAGGGTTTTTAAGCCTTTTTTAAAAGCATCCACAGTCTGTGGTGCCCTCAGGTGGTCAGGGAGAGCGTTCCACAGACCAGGAGCGGGGTCTCCCATTGTTCGTAGCTTTGTCCTTGGAGGTTGGAGGAGGTTAGTCTGAGCTTTTCAATTCTAATGTTAGACCGATATTAATATTAGTCCAATACAGTAACAGCTCAAATTAGGGATGTCCGATAATGGCTTTTTGCCGATATCCGATATGCCGATATTGTCCAACTTTTTAATTACCGATGCCGATATCAACCGATACAGTGTATAAAAAAATAAAAAATTAAAAGATAATACAAATAAAAACTAAAACAGCTTAATAGCTAGAACTAGTATGCATGTATCTAAAAAAAGAAGAAAAAAAAAGGCTTTTTCAAAAAGAAGGGTTTTTAAGCCTTTTTTAAAAGCATCCACAGTCTGTGGTGCTCTCAGGTGGTCAGGGAGAGCGTTCCACAGACTGGGAGCGGGGTCTCCCATTGTTCGTAGCTTTGTCCTTGGAGGTTGGAGGAGGTTAGTCTGAGCTTTTCAATTCTAATGTTAGACCGATATTACTATTAGTCCAATACAGTAACAGCTCAAATTAGGGATGTCCGATACTGGCTTTTTGCCGATATCCGATATGCCGATATTGTCCAACTTTTTAATTACCGATGCCGATATCAACCGATACAGTGTATAAAAAAATTAAAAATTAAAAGATAATACAAATAAAAACTAGAACAGCTTAATGGCTAGAACTAGTATGCATGTATCTAAAAAAAGAAAGAAAAAAAAAGGCTTTTTCAAAAAGAAGGGTTTTTAAGCCTTTTTTAAAAGCATCCACAGTCTGTGGTGCCCTCAGGTGGTCAGGGAGAGCGTTCCACAGACTGGGAGCGGGGTCTCCCATTGTTCGTAGCTTTGTCCTTGGAGGTTGGAGGAGGTTAGTCTGAGCTTTTCAATTCTAATGTTAGACCGATATTACTATTAGTCCAATACAGTAACAGCTCAAATTAGGGATGTCCGATACTGGCTTTTTGCCGATATCCGATATGCCGATATTGTCCAACTTTTTAATTACCGATGCCGATATCAACCGATACAGTGTATAAAAAAATTAAAAATTAAAAGATAATACAAATAAAAACTAAAACAGCTTAATAGCTAGAACTAGTATGCATGTATCTAAAAAAAGAAAAAAAAAGGCTTTTTCAAAAAGAAGGGTTTTTAAGCCTTTTTTAAAAGCATCCACAGTCTGTGGTGCCCTCAGGTGGTCAGGGAGAGCGTTCCACAGACTGGGAGCGGGGTCTCCCATTGTTCGTAGCTTTGTCCTTGGAGGTTGGAGGAGGTTAGTCTGAGCTTTTCAATTCTAATGTTAGACCGATATTAATATTAGTCCAATACAGTAACAGCTCAAATTAGGGATGTCCGATAATGGCTTTTTGCCGATATCAACCGATACAGTGTATAAAAAAATAAAAAATTAAAAGATAATACAAATAAAAACTAAAACAGCTTAATAGCTAGAACTAGTATGCATGTATCTAAAAAAAGAAAAAAAAAAGGCTTTTTCAAAAAGAAGGGTTTTTAAGCCTTTTTTAAAAGCATCCACAGTCTGTGGTGCTCTCAGGTGGTCAGGGAGAGCGTTCCACAGACTGGGAGCGGGGTCTCCCATTGTTCGTAGCTTTGTCCTTGGAGGTTGGAGGAGGTTAGTCTGAGCTTTTCAATTCTAATGTTAGACCGATATTAATATTAGTCCAATACAGTAACAGCTCAAATTAGGGATGTCCGATAATGGCTTTTTGCCGATATCCGATATGCCGATATTGTCCAACGTTTTAATTACCGATGCCGATATCAACCGATACAGTGTATAAAAAAATAAAAAATTAAAAGATAATACAAATAAAAACTAAAACAGCTTAATAGCTAGAACTAGTATGCATGTATCTAAAAAAAGAAGAGAAAAAAAAGGCTTTTTCAAAAAGAAGGGTTTTTAAGCCTTTTTTAAAAGCATCCACAGTCTGTGGTGCCCTCAGGTGGTCAGGGAGAGCGTTCCACAGACCGGGAGCGGGGTCTCCCATTGTTCGTAGCTTTGTCCTTGGAGGTTGGAGGAGGTTAGTCTGAGCTTTTCAATTCTAATGTTAGACCGATATTAATATTAGTCCAATACAGTAACAGCTCAAATTAGGGATGTCCGATAATGGCGTTTTGCCGATATCCGATATGCCGATATTGTCCAACTTTTTAATTACCGATGCCGATATCAACCGATACAGTGTATAAAAAAATAAAAAATTAAAAGATAATACAAATAAAAACTAAAACAGCTTAATAGCTAGAACTAGTATGCATGTATCTAAAAAAAGAAGAAAAAAAAAAGGCTTTTTCAAAAAGAAGGGTTTTTAAGCCTTTTTTAAAAGCATCCACAGTCTGTGGTGCCCTCAGGTGGTCAGGGAGAGCGTTCCACAGACCGGGAGCGGGGTCTCCCATTGTTCGTAGCTTTGTCCTTGGAGGTTGGAGGAGGTTAGTCTGAGCTTTTCAATTCTAATGTTAGACCGATATTAATATTAGTCCAATACAGTAACAGCTCAAATTAGGGATGTCCGATAATGGCTTTTTGCCGATATCCGATATGCCGATATTGTCCAACTTTTTAATTACTGATACCGATATCAACCGATACAGTGTATAAAAAAATTAAAAATTAAAAGATAATACAAATAAAAACTAGAACAGCTTAATAGCTAGAACTAGTATGCATGTATCTAAAAAAAGAAAGAAAAAAAAGGCTTTTTCAAAAAGAAGGGTTTTTAAGCCTTTTTTAAAAGCATCCACAGTCTGTGGTGCCCTCAGGTGGTCAGGGAGAGCGCGCCACAGACCGGGAGCGGGGTCTCCCATTGTTCGTAGCTTTGTCCTTGGAGGTTGGAGGAGGTTAGTCTGAGCTTTTCAATTCTAATGTTAGACCGATATTAATATTAGTCCAATACAGTAACAGCTCAAATTAGGGATGTCCGATAATGGCTTTTTGCCGATATCCGATATGCCAATATTGTCCAACTTTTTAATTACCGATGCCGATATCAACCGATACAGTGTATAAAAAAATTAAATGATAATACAAATAAAAACTAGAACAGCTTAATAGCTAGAACTAGTATGCATGTATCTAAAAAAAAAAAAAAAAAAGGCTTTTTCAAAAAGAAGGGTTTTTAAGCCTTTTTTAAAAGCATCCACAGTCTGTGGTGCCCTCAGGTGGTCAGGGAGAGCGTTCCACAGACTGGGAGCGGGGTCTCCCATTGTTCGTAGCTTTGTCCTTGGAGGTTGGAGGAGGTTAGTCTGAGCTTTTCAATTCTAATGTTAGACCGATATTAATATTAGTCCAATACAGTAACAGCTCAAATTAGGGATGTCCGATAATGGCTTTTTGCCGATATCCGATATGCCGATATTGTCCAACTTTTTAATTACCGATACCGATATCAACCGATACAGTGTATAAAAAAATTAAAAATTAAAAGATAATACAAATAAAAACTAAAACAGCTTAATAGCTAGAACTAGTATGCATGTATCCAAAAAAAGAAGAAAAAAAAGGCTTTTTCAAAAAGAAGGGTTTTTAAGCCTTTTTTAAAAGCATCCACAGTCTGTGGTGCCCTCAGGTGGTCAGGGAGAGCGTTCCACAGACTGGGAGCGGGGTCTCCCATTGTTCGTAGCTTTGTCCTTGGAGGTTGGAGGAGGTTAGTCTGAGCTTTTCAATTCTAATGTTCGACCGATATTAATATTAGTCCAATACAGTAACAGTTCAAATTAGGGATGTCCGATAATGGCTTTTTGCCGATATCCGATATGCCGATATTGTCCAACTTTTTAATTACCGATACCGATATCAACTGATACCGATATCAACCGATATATACAGTCGTGGAATTAACACATTATGCCTAATTTGGACTACCAGGTATGGTGAAGATAAGGTACTTTTAAAAAAAAATGAATAAAATAAAATAAGATAAATAAATTAAAAACATTTTCTTGAATAAAAAAGAAAGTAAAACAATATAAAAACAGTTACATAGAAACTAGTAATTAATGAAAATGAGTCAAATGAAGTGTTAAAGGTTAGTACTATTAGTGGAGCAGCAACACGCACAATCATGTGTGCTTACGGACTGTATCCCTTGCAGACTGTATTGATATATATTGTTAATATTATTAACTGTATTCCTTGCAGACTGTATTGATATATATTGTTAATATTAATAACTGTATCCCTTGCAGACTGTATTGATATATATTGTTAATATTAATAACTGTATCCCTTGCAGACTGTATTGATATATATTGATATATAATGTAGGAAGCAGAATATTAATAACAGAAAGAAACAACCCTTTTGTGTGAATGAGTGTGAATGGGGGAGGGAGGTTTTTTGGCTTGGTGCACTAATTGTAAGTGTATCTTGTGTTTTTTATGTGGATTTAATAAAAAAAAAATTAAAAAAACGATACTGATAATAAAAAAACGATACCGATAATTTCCGATATTACATTTTAACGCATTTATCGGCCGATAATATCGGCAGACCGATATTATTGGACATCTCTAATAAAGAACATATTTATTATTTTAGTTTAGAATGTATTTATTGTAACACTGCGTAATTGTGATCACATTTATTTGTCAACAGTTTTTAGTAGGGGTGTAACGGTACACAAAAATGTGGGTTCGGTACGTACCTCGGTTTAGACGTCACGGTTCGGTTCATTTTCGGTACAGTAAGAAAACAACAAAATATACATTTTTGGGTTATTTATTTACCAAATTTGCTAAATCTTCCACCAAAAATATTTTTCTTAGTGTAATATTTGATGTGAAGTAATGGGAACCTTGGATAGGTCAATAATTCATAATAACATTGATTTTGATTCAATATTATGTTTTGAGCAATGACAGTTTGAAAGAAAAAAAAACAGCTTTGTTTTATTAGTCAACATTGCAACTTTTTCTAAATTACATTTCACCTTTAAGCTTTTTTATTCCACTTTTGTTATGTTTTTG
Organism: Entelurus aequoreus; assembly: GCF_033978785.1. Taxonomy (NCBI): domain Eukaryota; kingdom Metazoa; phylum Chordata; class Actinopteri; order Syngnathiformes; family Syngnathidae; genus Entelurus; species Entelurus aequoreus. The sequence continues at coordinate 9,978,109 of NC_084750.1, read as the reverse complement.
TTGATTTGAATAGTATTTTTAGAATGTGCCGTGGGCCTTTAAAACATTAGCTGTGGGCCGCAAATGGCCTCCGGGGGCACACTTTTGACACCCCTGCTATAGATAATAAAACATTAAATGTGATAAATCTATGGATAAAAAGCAGAGCCTGGCGACGCATGCGCGTTTATCATAACTCTCTCTGTCTCTGCCCCTCCCTCACCAATGCTGCTGTTTGTTTTGTTTTTAACCCCTTCTTAACCCTGAACGTACATTGAAAATACACGCAACCCTAACTCAAAATGCCGGACATTTGATTCATTTAAGAAAGTCCGCCCTGACAGCTCCGCAAAAGAGGACATGTCCGGTGAAAAGAGGACGTATGGTCAGTCTATCCTAGCCCGTTAGCTGCTAGCATGCTGTGTGTTGTGCCTCGGTGTGCATTGTTTACACAACGTGCGTTACGCTACTTAATATGTCTGTGTGGAAACTCGTTTGGTACACCTCCGAACCGAACCGGAACCCCCGTACCGAACGGTTCAATACAAATACACGTACCGTTACATCCCTAGTTTTTATGGGTCCCTTATTGTGCAGTAATTTAATTATTATAACCAGTCTGACCTAAGCCTTGATAATAAACTCTGTGATTAACACTCATTTGGGGCGGTATAGCTCGGTTGGTAGAGGGGCCGTACCAGCAACTTGAGGGTTCCAGGTTCGATCCCCGCTTCCGCCATCCTAGTCACTGCCGTTGTGTCCTTGGGCAAGACGCTTTACCCACCTGCTCCCAGTGCCTCCCACACTGGTTTGAATGTAACTTAGATATTGGGTTTCACTATGTAAAGCACTCTGAGTCACTAGAGAAAAAGCGCTATATAAATGTAATTCACTTCACTTCACATTTGACAAGGTTTATGCTGTTATACTGCTTAGGTATCATTATTGAATAATAAAGAGTAAGATTACTAATTCAGTGTTATTCTTGAGTGGGAAAGTCTGGCTTGAGGTCCAAACAGGTTAAGAAACCCCTGACCTACAGGACTCTAGTGTTGGTGTCAATTGGTACAAGTTAGGGCAGACCTGGGCATTCTGCGGGCCGCATCCGGCCCTTTGTGCGTCCCTGTCCGGCCCGCGTGAGGCCAATTATAAATTACAAAATAAATTTTAAAAAGTATCTATGTCGAGTGTGCAATACAACGGTGCTGCTTTTGTTTTGAAAATCATTATTTGTATTACTTCCGTGTGGACGTATGCGTGTGCGTGATTGTGAGTGAATGTGAACAGCTGCAATCACAAATTACAAAACAAAGTTGAAAAAACATCTATGTCGTGCGCGCAATACAACTGGGCTGCTTTTATTTTGAAAAGTATTATTTATGGGCGTGTGTCCGTGTGTAACCTGCGAATGAAGGTGCACATGCAGCGACAAGTGATGCACGGTTTACACCCGAGACGCTAAAAAGAGAAAAGTTGATGAGGAATGCCGTGTTTTCAACAAGACATGGACTGCCAAGCAACGTTCCCTCTAAGGTGCGCGCCTGCACAATTGTGCACTGCTCCAGCGTCCTCTGCGCACAGCAAATATATGCAGCGCACCAAATCAAATTCCATCTGAATTCTAAACAAAATAAACACATTTATTCTGTGTAATTTTGCAATGCAACTTTGAGTGACAGTGACAACAAGCGGCCCTAACGGTGTTCGTCAACACCGTTCAATTATTGTAACGTCTATCGAGATGCTTCGAGGACAGGAATTATATTGATCACTTTATTGAGCAAAACTGTTTATATTCGGACATAACCACACCAAAAACATGAGTAAAACACTTCTATCTGGAAAAACTAGTCATTTTCTGCCGTACAAACCAGGCCAAAAGCAACTTGTCATCTGTCACCAACACGCATAGCACTAAACCACTGGTGCGTTAATGGCCACACAAAAAGTCGGACAACTCAAACACCACACAAAGTTACACTATGACTCCTCAGTCATACGTGTGCTTATTTTACTGTCATTTATTATTAATGTTAATTTATTTATATTAGTCATGGAATGCTGTTACACACACTATGTTGAAGTATTACTATTATTATTAATTATTATTATTATTATTATTATTTATCTTACGGTATATATCAAAAATAATATTGAGCAAAATTTAATTGAAATATTGTGGATGTGGCCCTCCAGCAGTGCTCGTGTTGCTCATGCGGCCCCCGGTAAAAATTAATTGCCCACCCCTGAGTTAGGGTATATTGACGGTTTGGTCTTTGGTCAAGATTTGGGGTTAGGGTTCAAGGTTTAGCATTGGGTTAAGATTGGATTAGGATGTACTGATCTGGTGATAAAATAAGGGTTAAATTAAGGTGAGGGTTAGCATCAGAGGTTGGAGCTGTTAGGGTAGAGGTATGACCCAAGGTAAGGGTTTATATCTGCAGTTAGGTGAATTAGAGTAGGTTTGGTTAACTCTACGGCAGTGCTGTCCAGTTGTTTTCCAACAAGAAAAGTAGAAGGCTGTAAGGGTCACTGTGTACTTTTGTGTACATTCAAGATCCTAAGAAGACATGACAGTTATCATAGTTTCTTGTATTTAGTATTATTTTCTGTCCAGCCCTCTTTTTTTCTTCGTTCCACATCTTCTTTCCATCCATTGTCCCTTACCTGTTTTTTTAATTTGTATTATTGTAATCCTGTTATTCTTTATTGTAAAGCTGAGGAAAATGCAATTGAGGACTTCTTCCTAAACCAAATAGACTCTCAAAGCCTGGTGTAGAATGGATTGACAGGCCATCACCTCATCTTTCTGATTATGTTTCAAGCCGGTCTTGGGCTCAAAATACAAGTTTTTACAAGAGGGTATGTGACATGGTGAATTAGCTCAAATGTTACATGGCTCACTTTGCAAGAGGTAGCAAAATCAATGGCTGCCTTCTCCAAATCTTATGTTCCCTCAGGTTGTCTTCCAAAAAGCATCGTCTGAAAAGGTTTTAGCTCTGAAAGCCAAACTTGATGGTAACCTACATTATGTTGAATGTTTCCACCGGGTCAACCAGCAATGACAAGTAGAAATATCTCTGAAGTGACATAAGGGATTTGAAATGGAAAATAGACTTTAGGCTCCTGGTAATTGATGGCCGCCATCCTACTTGTGTCTTCACAGTATGATTACACCCTGGTGGTAAAACCTTCCCCTCAATTTTGAATTGCAGTCATAAAATCTTTTCTACCTTCTACAATGGCCTGGATGTTGAGGTTTTTTTCCCCTTTTCCCTCCCATACGCCCTAAAGATAAGTAGCCATAGTAGTACGCCCATTATAAATACAGCTTTCTCTATTCATGAGCGACTCCCTGTGGGATTGAGAAGCCAGTGATTAATTTGATGGCTTTTTTCCCTTTGGCACTACATTCTCTCACTTTCCGAGTTCTCCTGGCCAGCTGAGCAGATGGGACTTCTATATGACTCCTGATGACATTTATTTGCATGTACAATTTCACCTCTGTGAACATTGAAATGAGCTCTCTTTCCAGCCGCGAATCCCAGTTGCCATATCACCAAGTATGATGCCACAAATGATAGCAAGGCCGCAGTCCTTTTCATTTCAAAACAACATTTATTTATTTTTGCGTAGCTTTCCTGAAAATGATCAATTAGATATACACTATATTGCCAAAAGTATTTGGCCACCTGCCTTTACTCACATATGAACTTGAAGTGCCCTCCCATGGAATTGTCCAAAATGTTTTGGTATCCTGGAGCATTCAAAGTTCCTTTCACCGGAACTAACTCCTGAAAAACAACCCCACACCATAATTCCTCCTCCACCAAATGTCACACTCGGCACAAAGCAGTCCGACATGTAGCGTTCTCCTGGCAACCTCCAAACCCAGACTGCTCCATCAGATTGCCAGATGGAAAAGTGTGATTCATCAGTCCAGAGAAGGCGTCTCCACTGCTCTAGAGTCCAGTGGCGATGTCCTTTACACCACTGCATCCCACGCTTTGCATTGGACTTGTTGATGTATGGATTAGATGCAGCGGCTCGGCCATGGAAACCCATTCCATGAAGCTCTCTGCGTACTGTACGTGGGCTAATTGGAAGGTCACTGTGCAGAAAGTCTTTGCACTATGCGCTTCAGCAGTTTGGAGCTCTTTAGCAAGTGACTGTGCAGAAAGTCTTTGCACTATGCTGACCCTCTCTGTCAGTTTACCTGGCCTACCACTTGCTGGCTGAGTTGCTGTTGTTCCCAAACTCTTCACTTTTCCTATAATAAAGTTGACTTTGGAATATTTAAGAGCGAGGGAATTTCACAACTGGATTTGTTGCACAGGTGGCATCCTGTGACAGTTCCACGCTGGAAATCACTGAGAGCGGCCCATTCTTTCACACATGTTTGTAGAAACAATCTCCATGCCTAAGTGCTTGATTTGATGCACCTGTGATTAGTGATTAGGACACCTGATTATCATCTTTTGGATGGGTGGCCAAATACTTTTGATTATATAATACAGGATGATATATTACACATTTTATGAAAGTATAATTATGGGTGTCGCAAAACAACTTTTTCACTCCCGATACGACACCGATATCGGAGCCTTGAGTATTGTCTGATAGCGATATTGATCTAATACGATATCCACACGAGTTATACTACATACCGTATTTTTCGGACTATAAGTGGCAGTTTTTTTCATAGTTTGGCCGGGGGTGCGACTTATACTCAGGAGCGACTTATGTGTGAAATGATTAACACATTAGCGTAAAATATCAAATAATATTATTCACGTAAGAGACTAGACGTATAAGATTTCATGGGATTTAGCGATTAGGAGTGACAGATTGTTTGGTAAACGTATAGCATGTTCTATATGTTATAGTTATTTGAATGACTCTTACCATAATATGTTACGTTAACATAGCAGTTGGTTATTTATGCCTCATATAACGTACACTTATTCAGCCTGTTGTTCACTATTCTTTACACATTTTAAATTGTCTATTCTTGCTGTTGGCTTTTATCAAATACATTTCCCCAAAAAATGCGACTTATACTCCAGTGCGACTTATATATGTTTTTTTCCTTCTTTATTAGGCATTTTCGGCCGGTGCGACTTATACTCCGAAAAATACGGTATTAGGGCTGGGCGATATGGCAAACACAAATTATCACGATTATTATTTTCATATCATTCGATCACAATATCCTAATTTTTAAATTGTATTTTATACCAAATTGTTGTAGCCTATTTCAAAAGCAGGTAGAAATATCCCAGAATGCATTACAAAACATCTTTGACACTCAAACGGTGTTCACAACAATCAACAGTGTGTGTTATAGCCGATATGGGCATCGACATCTGCTATATGATTTGCCCGAGAAGCTGGGCAGGACATTGAAATAAAAAAAATTAAAAAAATTTAAAAAAACAGTGTGTGTTATTAATGCATGACACTGGTATCCCCTCCTCTAAATGCAAGTGCTCCTACAGCAGGAATACAAATAGTGTATTCCTACAAAATACTGAATCTGGCATGAACACCAACACACTGCAGGTATTGTTTGTTAAGCTACAAATAAAAAACTTTCATTATAGCAAACTAATTGTCCAGTCATGGTAATAAAGATTTTAGAATTGTCTGTCTTGGGTACAATTATTCATGATGAACAATTATATCCATCTGAGATTCATTTTGAGTTAACGATGAGCAAACTGGAATTGATTGATTACATACAACCGTAATTTAAACTAAGATTACACGATCACGATTATTATTTTCATATCATCCGATCACAATATCGTAATTTTTAAATTGTATTTTATATACATTTTTTGGAGCAAATTTCAAAAGCATTTATTCAGGTAGAAATATCCCAGAATGCATTACAAAACATCTTTGACACTCAAACGGTGTTCGTAACAATCAACAGTGTGTGTTATTAATGCATGACACTGGTATTCCCTCCTCTAAACGCAAGTGCTCCTACAGCAGGAATACAAATTGTGTATTTCTACAAAATACTAAATCTGGCATGACACCAACACACTGCAGGTATTTTTTGTTAAGCTAAAAAAATAAAACAAAAAAATAAACTTTCATTAAAGCAAACTAATTGTCCGGTCACGGTAATAAACATTTTAGAATTGTCTGTCTTGGGTACCGTATTTTTCAGAGTATAAGTCGCACTGGAGTATAAGTTGCATTTTTTGGAGAACTGTATTTGATAAAAGCCAACAGCAAGAATAGACATTTGAAAGGCAATTTAAAATAAATCAAGAATAGTGAACAACAGGCTGAATAAGTGTACGTTATATGAGGCATAAATAACCAACTGCTATGTTAACGTAACATATTATGGTAAGAGTCATTCAAATAACTATAACATATAGAACATGCTATACGTTTACCAAACAATCTGTCACTCCTAATCGCTAAATCCCATGAAATCTTATACGTCTAGTCCAGGGGTGGGCAATTAGTTTTTACCGGGGGCCGCATGAGCAACCCGAGCACTGCTGGAGGGCCACATCGACAATATTTCAATTCAATTTTGCTCAATATTATTTTTGATATATACCATAAGATAAATAATAATAATAATAATAATAATAATTAATAATAATAGTAATACTTCAACATAGTGTGTGTAACAGCATTCCATGACTAATATAAATAAATTAACATTGATAATAAATGACAGTAAAATAAGCACACGTATGACTGAGGAGTCATAGTGTAACTTTGTGTGGTGTTTGAGTTGTCCGACTTTTTGTGTGGCCATAAACGCACCAGTGGTTTAGTGGTATGCGTGTTGGTGACAGATGACAAGTTGCTTTTGGCCTGGTTTGTACGGCAGAAAATGACTAGTTTTTCCAGATAGAAGTGTGAAAACTCATGTTTTTGGTGTGGTTATGTCCGAATATAAACAGTTTTGCTCAATAAAGTGATGGATATAATTCCTGGCCTCGAAGCATCTCGATAGACGTTACAATAATTGAACGGTGTTCAATTGAACTGTGTTGACGAACACCGTTAGGGCCGCTTGTTGTCACTGTCACTCAAAGTTGCATTGCAAAATTACACAGAATAAATATGTTTATTTTGTTTAGAATTCAGATGGGATTTGATTTGGTGCGCGGCATATATTTGCTGCGCGCAGCAGACGCTTGAGCAGTGCACAATTGCGCAGGCGCGCACCTTAGAGGGAACGTTGCTTGGCAGTCCATGTCTTGTTGAAAACACGCCATTCCTCATCAACTTTTGTCTTTTTAGCGTCTCGGGTGTAAACCGTGCATCACTTGTCGCTGCATGTGCACCTTCACTCGCAGGTTACACACGGACACACGCCCATAAATAATACTTTTCAAAATAAATGCAGCACAGTTGTATTGCGCGCACGACATAGATGTTTTTTCAACTTTATTTTGTAATTGCAGCTGTTCACATTCACTCACAATCACGCACGCGCATACGTCCACACGGAAGTAATACAAATAACGATTTTCAAAACAAAAGCAGCACTGTTGTATTGCACACTCGACATAGATACTTTTTTAAATTTATTTTGTAATTTATAATTGGCCTCACGCGGGCCGGACAGGGACGCACAAAGGGCCGGATGTGGCCCGCGGGCCGCACAATGCCCAGGTCTGGTCAAGTCTCTTACGTGAATGAGATCAATAATATTATTTGATATTTTACGCTAATGTGTTAATCATTTCACACATAAGTCGCTCCTGAGTATAAGTCGCACCCCCGGCCAAACTATGAAAAAAACTGCGACTTATAGTCCGAAAAATACGGTACAATTATTCATGATGAACAATTATATCCATCTGAGATTCATTTTGAGTTAACGATGAGCAAACTGTAATTGATTGATTACATACAGCCCTAATTTAAACCAAGATTACACCATGCTAATCCTCCACTGTTTACACCCAAGAACATGCTGCTTTTGTACAATAGCAATCCATAATTACCGTAATTTCCGGACTATAAGCCGCACCTGACTATAAGCCGAACCAGCTAAATTTAGGGGAAAATACAGATTGCTCCATATATAAGCCGCACCCTTGTATAAGCCGCAGGGTTTTGATGTGTAATTAGCGTAGTATATAGGGGTTCCTGCTACCACGGAGGGGATTGTCGGGACAGAGATGACTGTTTGGGAACGCAAAGCGTCCCATTTATTAACAATAAATCTTTCAATCATTCAATCAAACTTTCACATCTTTGACATGGCGAACAGCATTCGTGCAGAGTACAAATAATACAACGCTGCAAAGTAATACAAAGTGCTCGCCTGTACGTTATCAAAATAACCAGCCTACCGGTATATGAAAAGTCAGTCTTTAATCATTGTGTCATCGTCTTCCTCCTGCGTACTAAAACCACCCAAATCCTCTTCGTCGGTGTCGGAGAAGAACAGGCCGTAAATAAGCCGCACCCTTGTATAAGCCGCAGGGACCAGAACGAGGGGGAAAAGTAGCGGCTTATAGTCCGGAAATTACGGTAGCTACTCTAAAAAACATTAATTGTTGTACTTATGCAACATGTGTTTACCTTTAATTACTGGTCGTTTAGTGTCAGGAAATGAACTTGTACGTGCACCGCCTTAGATTTCTGGTTAGCAACATATAATTACTGTGTATAGCGGGTCATCAGACAACAAATAATTGCATACACTTGTGATTAAGCTTTGCCATTTGTGTTGATTACGCTCTTACAAAACGCCGAATGTAAGAAACTAAGGGCTACCTCCGTTGTTAACCCGCGCACTTACACATGTGCATACCTTATTGCTCCCACATTACTGTTAATTAGGTATTAAACATAATGGAGTCATTGAGTATATTTAGCCTATATACATATTAAAAAAAGATATGGGCTCATCATTAAAAATCAATGTATACCCTTCAGAGCTGAGCGGAGATGATTTCACGCTCGGCCGCGTCATTTGCTAGGTGATACTCTCCCACATGCCCGCAATATTAGAGTGTGACGTCCTTGGTCTGCTCGCAACTAATGGAGCAAGGAGAACAGCACCGGGCCACTTCTCATCCCATCAAGGCCTCAGCGGAGAAGAGAAAATACTGATGAGAGAAATGTCGCCCCCCAAAAAAGTCCTGCAAAGAATATATGTGTGAACAACCTACTTCATGCCTGATTATTGTGATATTCTTAGCTGGCGGGATGTTCAATCAACTATGCAGGACCTGACCTTAATGTCTTGGTTATTAGAAGACCAGCTCGTGTGGAACAACCTTGTCCCCCTGGGAGGGAAATCACAACATTATACATACACACGTGCCTCGCTTCTGCCTCCAAATGTGTGATGGCAAAATATATATGTACATGTATGCACATTTATATATATATATATAAATATACCGTCATTTCCGGACTATAAGCCGCACCAGCTAAATTTAGGGGAAAATACAGATTGCTCCATGTATAAGCCGCACCCTTGTATAAGCCGCAGGGTTTTGATGTGTAATTAGCGTAGTATATAGGGGTTCCTGCTACCACGGAGGGGATTGTCGGGACAGAGATGACTGTTTGGGAACGCAAAGCATCCCATTTATTAACAATAAATCTTTCAATCATTCAATCAAACTTTCACATCTTTGACATGGCGAACAGCATTCGTGCAGAGTACAAATAATACAACGCTGCAAAGTAATACAAAGTGCTCGCCTGTACGTTATCAAAATAAGCAGCCTACCGCAGTCAGTCTTTAATCATTGTGTCATCGTCTTCCTCCTGCGTACTAAAACCACCCAAATCCTCTTCGTCGGTGTCGGAGAAGAACAGGCCGTATATAAGCCGCACCCTTGTATAAGCCGCAGGGACCAGAACGAGGGGGAAAAGTAGCGGCTTATAGTCCGGAAATTACGGTACTCTTATTTTTTGGTGATGTAGTGATTGGAGCACATACTTGTTGGTCACAAAAAACTGTCATGAAGTTTGCTCCTTTTATGAATTTATTATGGCTCTACTGAAAATGTGAGCAATCAAAAGTATACATACAGCAATGTTAATATTTGCTTCCTTGGCAAGTTGACCTGCAATAAGGCGCTTTCGGTAGCCATCCACAAGCTTCTGCTCGACCACTTGACCACTCCTCTTGACAAAATTGATGCAGTTCAGCTAAATGTGTTGGATTCTTGACATGGACTTTGGGAAGGCCATTCTAAAACCTTCATTCTAGCCTGATTTAGCCATTCCTTTACCACTTTTGAGGTGTGTTTGGGGTCATTGTCCTGTTGGAACACCCAACTGCGCCCAAGACCCAACCTCCGGGCTGATGATTTTAGCTTGTCCTGAACAATTCTCCTTGTCCTATTTATTCTCTGTAAAGCAGCAGTTCCATTGGCAGCAAAACAGAGCATAATACTACCACCACCATGCTTGACAGTAGGAATGGTGTTCCTTGGAATTAAAGGCCTCACCTTTTGTCCTACAAACATATTGCTGGGTATTGTGGCCAAACAGCTCCATTTTTGTTTCATCTGACCACAGAACTTTCCTCCAGAAGGTCTTATCTTTGTCCATGTGATCTGAATATGCACACACATTAACATATATATAAATATATATGTATATATATACCGTATTTTTCGGAGTATAAGTCGCTCCGGGGTATAAGTCGCACTGGCCGAAAATGCATAATAAAGGAAAAAAACATATATAAGTCGCACTGGAGTATAAGTTGCATTTTTGGGGGAAATGTATTTGATAAAAGCCAACAGCAAGAATAGACAATTTAAAATGTGTAAAGAATAGTGAACAACAGGCTGAATAAGTGTACGTTATATGAGGCATAAATAACCAACTGGTATGTTAACGTAACATATTATGGTAAGAGTCATTCAAATAACTATAACATATAGAACATGCTATACGTTTACCAAACAATCTGTCACTCCTAATCGCTAAATCCCATGAAATCTTACACGTCTAGTCTCTTACGTGACTAATATTATTTGATATTTTACGCTAATGTGTTCATCATTTCACACATAAGTCGCTCCGGAGTATAAGTCGCACCCCCGGCCAAACTATGAAAAAAACTGCCACTTATAGTCCGAAAAATACGGTGCACATTCCATCTTCTGTTGGACTGTATTTGTCAGTTGTTGATTTTGAGGATATGGTTTTATGAGACCTTTATGTAGCGTGGAGATGAAATGGTGGCGGGGTTAAAACAATGGTGGCCATCGTGGTAACAAGGCTGGTTCATCAGGCTGTGTTTACCCACAATGATAAATAAGCAAACAAAATGGCCCCGCGCGGGATTAACTTTCTCCTCCAGCTGTGTACACTAATTGGAATAATAAGACAAAAAGGTTATCAGCCCTGTGGGGCAGCAACACCTTTTCATTGACCTTGTCCAATATATATTCTCACTATATACTATGGATCTCTAAGCACAGACATGTACCGTCATTTTCGGACTATAAGCCGCACCTGACTATAAGCCGCACCAGCTAAATTTAGGGGAAAATACAGATTGCTCCATATATAAGCCGCACCCTTGTATAAGCCGCAGGGTTTTGATGTGTAATTAGCGTAGTATATAGGGGTTCCTGCTACCACGGAGGGGATTGTCGGGACAGAGATGACTGTTTGGGAACGCAAAGCGTCCCATTTATTAACTATAAATCTTTCAATCAAACTTTCACATCTTTGACATGGCGAACAGCATTCGTGCAGAGTACAAATAATACAACGCTGCAAAGTAATACAAAGTGCTCGCCTGTACTTTATCAAAATAACCAGCCTACCGGTATATAAAAAGTCAGTCTATAATCATTGTGTCATCGTCTTCCTCCTGCGTACTAAAACCACCCAAATCCTCTTCGTCGGTGTCGGAGAAGAACAGGCCGTAAATAAGCCGCACCCTTGTATAAGCCGCACCCTTGTATAAGCCGCAGGGACCAGAACGAGGGGAAAAAGTAGCGGCTTATAGTCCAGAAATTACGGTACATTTAATGACAACATGTATACATGGGTACATTTATCTAAATGTAGCAGGAAGGTTTGAAGAGGGAGGAGCCAGCCAGCGTAGTTTATGGTGGCCCCTGGAAAGTGTGGAAAATAAACATTATTAGCAGTCATTTGCTATTAGCGCATGTCTTGGAACATGTTCTTATTACTTGTAATAAATGGAAATGGACATTTGCTATGTAAACTATATAGTCCAATACAGTCTGTGACAGTGGTTCTTAACCTGGGTTTGATGGAACCCTCCGCCGTGGAGGATCAAGACACACCCGACTCATCGTGTAAATAAAAACTTCTCCCTATCGGCGTATTATGGTTACCCCCAAACAATATTCCCTCTTATTTACAGGTGTGTCATTTGTTGTGAGTTCATGCACTGTGTTGGTTGAACAAGGTGATGTTCATGCACGCTTCATTTTGTGCACCAGTAAAAAAAACATATAACTTTGTCTTGAATTGGAAAAAAATATATATACTTGTGCAGCCCTTTGAGACACTTGTGATTTAGAGCTATATAAATAAACATTGATTGATTGATTGATTGATTTTTCACTAAAGAAGGGTTCGGTGAATGTGCATATGAAACTGGTGGGGTTCGGTACCTCCAACAAGGTTAAGAACCACTGCTCTATGATCTTGTCTAACAACGATAGTTTGTTCCTGCAACCAAAGCTCAGTGGCCTAGTGGTTAGAGTGTCCGCCCTGCGATGGGTAGGTTGTAGGGGTGTAACGGTACGTGTATTTGTATTGAACAGTTTCTGTACGGGGGTTCCGGTTCGGTTCGGAGGTGTACCGATCGAGTTTCCACACGGACATATTAAGTAGCGTAACGCACGTTGTGTAAACAATGCACACCGAGGCACAACACACGGCATGCTAGCAGCTAACGGGCTAGCATAGACTGACCATACGTCCTCTTTTCACCGGACATGTCCTCTTTTGCGGAGCTGTCAGGGCGGACTTTCTTAAATGCCTCAAATGTCCGGCATTTTGAGTTAGGGTTGCGTGTATTTTCAATGTACGTTCAGGGTTAAGAAGGGGTTAAAAACAAAACAGCAGCAGCATTGGTGAGGGAGGGGCAGAGATAGAGAGAGAGAGTTATGATAGGCTCTGCTTTTTATCCATAGATTTATCACATTTAATGTTTTATTATCTATAGCAGGGGTGTCAAAAGTGTGCCCCCGGAGGCCATTTGCGGCCCACAGCTAATGTTTTAAAGGCCCACTGCACATTCTAAAAATACTATTCAAATCAACAAAAACATAACAAAAGTGAAATAAAAAAGCTTAAAGGTTAAATGTAATTTTAAAAAAGTTGCAATGTCGACTAATAAAACAAAGCTGGTTTTTTTCCACTAAGAAAAATATTTTTGGTGGAAGATTTTGCAAATTTGCTAAATAAATAACCCAAAAATGTATATTTTGTTGTTTTCTTACTGTACCGAAAATGAACCGAACCGTGACCTCTAAACCGAGGTACGTACCGAACGCAAATTTTTGTGTACCGTTACACCCCTAGTAGGTTGTGAGTTCAAACCCCGGCCGAGTCATACCAAAGACTATAAAAATGGGAGCCCTGCTTGGCACTCAGCATCAAGGGTTGGAATTGGGGGTTGAATCACCAAAAATGATTCCCGGGCGTGGCCACCGCTGCTGCCCACTGCTCCCCTCGCCTCCCACGGGGTGGAACAAGGGTGATGGGTCAAATGCAGAGGACCAATTTCACCACACCTAGTGTGTGTGTGACTATCATTGCTACTTGAACTTGAACTTGAACTTAGTGTGATGGTGCATAGCTCCTAGACCAGGGGTCACCAACCTTTTTGAAACCAAGAGCTACTTCTTGGGTAGTGATTAATGCGAAGGGCTACCAGTTTGATACACACTTCAATAAATTGCCAGAAATAGCCAATTTGCTCAATTTACCTTTAACTCTGTTATTATTAATAATTAATGATATTTACACTTAATTGAACGGTTTAAAAGAGGAGAAAACACGAAAAAAAATGACAATTAAATTTTGAAACATAGTTTATCTTCAATTTCGACTCTTTAAAATTCAAAATTGAACCGAGAAAAAGAAGAGAAAAACTAGCTAATTCGAATCTTTTTGGAAAAAATTAAAAAAATAATTTATGGAACATCATTAGTAATTTTTCCTGATTAAGATTAATTTTAGAATTTTGATGACATGTTTTAAATAGGTTAAAATCCAATCTGCACTTTGTTAGAATATATAACAAATTGGACCAAGCTATATTTCTAACAAAGACAAATCATTATTTCTTCTAGATTTTCCAGAACAAAAATTTTAAAAGAAATTCAAAAGACTTTGAAATAAGATTTAAATTTGATTCTACAGATTTTCTAGATTTGCCAGACTAATTTTTTTGAATTTTAATCATAATAAGTTTGAAGAAATATTACAAAAATATTCTTCGTCGAAAAAACAGAAGCTAAAATGAAGAATTAAATTAAAATGTATTTATTATTCTTTGCAATAAAAAAAATAAATTTACTTGAACATTGATTTAAATTGTCAGGAAAGAAGAGGAAGGAATTTAAAAGGTAAAAAGGTATATGTGTTTAAAAATCCTAAAATAATTTTTAAGGTTGTATTTTTTTCTCTAAAATTGTCTTTCTGAAAGTTATAAGAAGCAAAGTAAAAAAATTAATGAATTTATTTAAGCAAGTGAAGACCAAGTCTTTAAAATATTTTCTTGGATTTTCAAATTCTATTTGAGTTTTGTCTCTCTTAGAAAAATAAAAATGTCGGAAAAGTGAGACCAGCTTGCTAGTAAATAAATACAATTAAAAAAATAGAGGCAGCTCACTGGTAAGTGCTGCTATTTGAGCTATTTTTAGAACAGGCCAGCGGGCTACTCATCTGGTCCTTACGGGCTACCTGGTGCCCGCGGGCACCGCGTTGGTGACCCCTGTCCTAGTGTAATGCTTAGCATGCTAGCCCGGCCAATGACACATGGACATACAGGCTAACGGGGTAAATATATGCTAGTTAGCATGTATGTCCATGTGTCATCCAACTGACAGGACAACATGTATTTAGTACAAATAAAAGCTATGTGGATATGTGTAGTGTCAGTGCCTATTTCCTTCTAAATATGCTGAGGAAATGGTTCCAACATTAGCACGGCTGTCATGGTAATGTGAAAGGTATGGCGACAGACAAGTCACATGATCAAATCATTCCTCATTGGTGATTGCATATTGTGGACTACATGCACCAAGTTATATGGCAATCTGAGAGGTTTGAAACAGTAACCTTGGTACAATGTCTCCTTTAGTTCTGGGCGTACATTAGTCTGCTAAGCATGCTCTACCCTTTTTCACCAGTATAACCTTTGCTACCGTTGGTTGTAGTCTTTGTTTTCTGATAGTACTGACAATAACCATATGATTGTTGTGATCTTGACGTACTTCTTCCTGAAAATAGCCTCATTTCTGTGTCAAATGTGTCGGTTAGATATGTGTTTGTCTATTCAGCTATTATGGTCCCAGACCTCAACCCCTAGTAAGAGGCAGTGGAAGTTTGAAGTTCCTTGGAGTAGTCCAGTCCATCCAGCTGGATTGGGCTGCATATCTGGCAACCTCAGTCAGGGAGAGGGAGAGGGGGAGGGGAATGCAGCATTTTGACCGTGATTGCAGTACCATTTCTGACCACATTCTTACATATGGCTCCTTTAAGTGTCTGTCCAGCTTTGTACAAGGTAACACGCTGCAGGACTGCTTGTATCAGACATTTGACATACATGCCCATATCGTATATGTATCGTATATATTATATATATCATAATAAAGTACTATATATATATATATATCATCACATACTATCGGAAGCTAGGTACCATACAATAACACACACACACACCCATAAACATTGTCAATAGCATAAACTGAATACTATCAAGTGGAAGGTTGTATATAATATTTAATAGCACATTTTTTTGTTCATTTCCATATTTGATGACTGTGTTCTTTAATTCCAATAGCCTGCGCTCACAGGCCATGAAAGTCAATATTTAATAGGTTTTGTGTTTTCAATTTAGCAGAGCACTCTTGATATGGAAGAGCTATTCATTAGATATGCTCGTCACAATGGCAACAATTACATGTTGGTAATGACTATGTTGGAACTCATTACCAGATAAATTAATTGAACCGTTCTAACAAACTGATCTCATCAGCTCCCCTGCACTATTTTTCATTTAGTTGCATATTCATTCTGCCCGCTAATACTTTCAGAGTAATTAGATGTAACATTCTCTTAAGAAATAGTTTGTTTTGATGTTTATTACCATTTTTGAAATGCATAATGGCTAATGTTACACAATACTTGCTTCTTGCGTTTTGAACGTTGGCCTATTGTTGGTCCTGAAGCTTGCACACAAACTTGATTGCTAAATAATTTCACTGTCTTTTATTTGACTTTGGTCTGACCGATGCTATTAGGCTTATTTGTGTCAAATTGATTTGCCAGGTGCGGGCACATGGGCAGTTGAGGCTGTTAATTAAAAAAAACATTGCAATGTTTAAATTTATACAGTACGTTTAGGGAAAACACATCAAAAATATCTCTGCTTCTTTGAGAAGTATAATAATTCTTCATTAAAATGTATCTTTAGAGCAGGGGTGTCCCATTTTTTTCCACTGAGGGCGGCACACTGAAACATTAAAGCATGCAGGGGCTATTTTGATATCTTTCATTTTCAAAACCAATACAAATTATATTTTTTAACTTTTAGGGCTTCCCTCAAGTTTGGTCCTGTGGACCTAGGAGGGTCTCAGTCATAAGTTTTTTTAATAAGTCATATATATATATATATATATATATATATATATATATATATATATATATATATATATATATATATATATATATATATATAGATATATATATATATTGATCATATTGAACCCTATGGGTTAAGAATGGGATCGCACTTCTACTTCATATGTCAGTCAAGGCAGGTGGCCAAATACTTTTGGCAATATAGTGTGTGTGTGTATATATATATATATATATATATATATATATATATATATATATATATATATATATATATATATATATATATATATATATATATATATATATATATATATATATATATATATATATATATATATATATATATATATGTGTGTGTGTGTATATATATATATATGTGTATATGTATATGTGTGTATATGTGTATATGTATATGTGTGTATATATATATATGTGTATATGTATATATATATGTATATATATATATGTGTATATGTATATATATATGTGTGTATATGTATATATATATGTGTATATATATGTATATATATATATATATATGTGTATATGTATATATATATATGTGTATATGTATATATATATATATATACATATATATATATGTGTATATGTATATGTATATATATATGTATATATGTATATATATGTATATATATATATGTGTATATGTATATATATATGTGTATATGTATATATATATATATATATATATATATATATATATATATATATATATATATATATATATATATATATATATATATATATATATATACACACATATGTATGTATATATGTGTATATATGTATATGTATATATATATATATATGTATGTATGTATATATATCCATCTTCCTCCGCTTATCCGAGGTCGGGTCGCGGGGGCGGCAGCCTAAGCAGGGAAGCCCAGACTTCCCTCTCCCCAGCCACTTTGTATATATATATATATATATTAGGGATGTCCGATAATGGCTTTTTGCCGATATCCGATATTCCGATATTGTCCAACTCTTTAATTACCGATACCGATACCGATATCAACCGATATATGCAGTCGTGGAATTAACACATTATTATGCCTAATTTGGACAACCAGGTATGGTGAAGATTAGGTACTTTTTAAAAAAAAGAAAAAAAAAAAGATAACTAAATCAAAAACATTTTCTTGAATAAAAAAGAAAGTAAAACAATATAAAAACAGTTACATAGAAACTAGCTAGTAATGAATGAAAATTAGTCAAATGAAGTGTTAAAGGTTAGTACTATTAGTGGAGCAGCAGCACGCACAATCATGTGTGCTTACGGACTGTATCCCTTGCAGACTGTATTGATATATATTTATATATAATGTAGGAACCAGAATATTGATAACAGAAAGAAATGGGGGAGGGAGGTTTTTTGGGTTGGTGCACTAATTGTAAGTGTATCTTGTGTTTTTTGTGTTGATTTAATAAAAAAATAATAATAATAAATAAATAAAAAACGATACAGATAATAAAAAAACCGATACCGATAATTTCCGATATTATCGGACATACCTAATATATATATATATATACTTATACTTAGATGCAGCTGCTCGGCCATGGAAACCCATTCCATGAAGCTCTCTGTGTACTGCACGTGGGCTAATTGGAAGGTCACTGTGCAGAAAGTCTTTGCACTATGCGCTTCAGCATCCGCTGACCCCTCTCTGTCAGTTTACCTGGCCTACCACTTGGTGGCTGACTTGCTGTTGTTCCCAAACTCTTCACTTTTCCTACAATAAAGCCCACAGTTGACTTTGGAATATTTAGGAGCGAGCAAATTTCAGGACTGGATTTGTTGCACGGGTGGCATCCTATGACAGTTCCATGCTGGAAATCACTGAGAGCGGCCCATTCTTTCACACATGTTTGTAGAAACAGTCTCCATGCCTAAGTGCTTGATTTGATACACCTGTGATTAGTGATTAGGACACCTGATTCTCATCATTTGGATGGGTGGCCAAATACTTTTGGCAATATAGTGTATATTTAATTTATATTCTTTTATTCAACACTTAAATCTCTAGATCAACTGCAAGTGTATCTGTATATGAAGTTTTTTTTTTTTTTGTGTTTTATGCCCTGTTCTTTTAATGGCAAAACCAGCAAATATGCAATATTCCCCACGGAAATATTTTCTAAGTGGAATATTTGATGTTTAGTAATTAAAACCTTCAATAGGTCAATAACTGATAACACTTTGAAAATAACAAAAGTCCCACTAAAATGTTGGGGGATCCAGAAAGGCCCCCAATCATAAAAGTGTTAAACATAAATCATAGATTTTTATTTGTATTTTTTTACTTTCAACGCTTAAATTTGTAGATTTTATTATTTTTTTCATGTTTATTTAATGTTGCCCTTTTTGTCAACATGGACCAGCAATCCTTTCCTCAAATATGTTGTCAAAGTGAGATATTTGATGTGAAGTAATTGGAGCCTTGAATAGGTCAATCATTCATAACATTGATTTTGATTCATTACTCTTTTTTTTTTTTTTTTAAGCAATGACAGTTTAAAAAAAGCGTCTTTGTGTTATTAGTCAAAATTGCAACTTTTTGTCATTACATTTCACCTGTTTGCTTGATTATTCCACTTTGGGTTTTTTTTGTAATAATGAATGAAATAAGTGAAATAAGTTTATTTGGGTCATATAATCAACCATTTTGTGTGAGCAGTTTAACAGTACAGATTAGACAAATTTAACAATCATACACATTTACACACAAAAAGAAAAGAAAAGAAAAAGAATTACATAAAAAGGAATAGGCTAAAGCCAAAGCTTATATTTGCCTATCCTAAACCTTCACTGAACATTAGATTGCCTGGAACATCAACATTAAAAAAATCAATGGGATGAAAGTAATTGTTGCTATATTTTATAATTTTCAATTATTTCACCTTTCAAGGGTTTCTTAAACCTTAACAAAGAAGTACATGTCTTGAAATCATCACTGAGCTTGTTCCACCATTTAACTCCTAAAACTGAAATACATTGGTATTTTATATTCCTTCTTACTTTACCTATTTCAAAAAGCATCGTAGTTTTTTCCTCTGAATGTAAATAAGCTAAGAATACAAGCTGGAAGGATGTTGTTCTTTACTCCAAACATCATTTCCATTGTTTTTAAAAAGACAATATCTGAACATTTGAACACATTAGAACTTCTAAATAATGTATTGGTATGTTCATAGTAGCACACTTTGTGTGTTATTCTAATGACCCTTTTTAGAAGTTTAATTATTGGCTCTATGTTTGTTTTATGAACATTTCCCCAAAAGTCAACACAATATGTTTAAATATGGAACAATAAAAGAATAATATAACATATGCAGACATGCCTTATTGACTTTATAAAGAATAGCAATAGATTTGGATATTTTCCCCTTTATATATTCAATATGCGGTGTTATGATCCGCTGCCCGGATCATAGTCTAAGTTTTTCGAGTCACTTGTGTTTTCTGTTAGTTTTGGACTCCTATAGTTCCTGTTTGTGCACCTCTGAGTTGGTTATCATAACTACTTATTATTTTCACCTGCCTCTTGTGTTCGGGACGCGCACCTGTCTGTAATCAGAGACAGTATTTAAGCCGGCCTTTGCCAGTCAGTCGGTCTGGCTTCTTTGTTTGCTCTACGCAACTTCTACATTCATACTTGCCAATATCGGGAGGTGGGGGCGGGGGCGTGGTTGGGGACGTGGTTATTTACAGCTAGAATTCACCAACTCGAGTATTTCCTATATATATATGTATGACATACTTGACTTTCAGTGAATTCTAGCTATATATATTTTTATTTTATTTTATTTTATTTACATAGAAAAAAAAATAAAAATACTTGAATTTCAGTGTTCCAGTGCCTATCCATTAGATGGCAGTATTGTCCTGTTTAACTTCTCCGTTCATGATGAGTATATCATTTCGGCCGCCATGTCTGTAATTTCCTCGTTCTTCTGCTTCGTCTCCTTGTTGTGTGCGCAGTTGTGCACTCTATAAAAGCCCTAGATGCTATGACGTCTTTGGGCAGGCAAGCTGTTTATTTTGTGGGAAAGCGGACGTGAGAACAGGCTTGTCCCCACTCAGTCTCAGGTCCGCATTGAGCTGGAGGGGGCGTGGCCTCCAGCTCCGGCTGAATACCGGGAGTTTGTCGGGAGAGGCGCTGAATATCGGGACTCTCCCGCTAAAAACGGGAGGGTTGGCAAGTATGGCTACATTGAATGTTTTCTAGTTCCCTGTGCGTGTCTTACGCTAAGTCCCGTCTTAGTGTTTTCCTTGTGAGCTATTCCGCTAGCTTTCCTTGTGTTAGGCACGCTTCATTTGGTTTGTTCCTGTCTTGGTTTTATGATTTATGAGAATAAATCATGTTCCTACCTGCAAGTCCTGTCCGGAGTCGTCCGTTTGCATCCCGGGAGAACAAACCTCGCAGCACCGTGCGACCCAGATGCGGTTTCCAACATCATTTATGATCAATTATTATTCCCAAGAATTTAGTGTCATATACTCTATTAATTTCCACTAGATTTAATTTTAATTTTGCTTCACAATTTGTCCTTGATACCATAAATGTTGTTTTCTTATCATTTATTGATAACTTATTAAAATCAAACCATTTTTTAGCTGAATCAACTCCACCTCTATTACCTCATAATAGTGTTTTTAGAACGTGGCGGGTCTTTAAAACATTAGCTGTGGGCCGCAAATGCTGCTTTAGAATCTACAATCAATTTGCTGGAAACACACATTTATTTTTCACACAATTACAACTTCAGCGCCGCTCACCTGCAAGACGGAACATTGCATCATGGGAAGCTGTTGTGTTTATGATGAATGGCAGCCAATCTGAGGCTAAACATGTCTTGACATTTTATTTCTGACCTTATCCCTGCGAGACAATATCTTTCAGAGTACTTTCTCTCATCATTACAGACTGACGCTGGTCAACAAGGAGTCCTTGTTAGGGTCAAAACATTCCACTGCATCATAATGAGCACCATAAACAAGCAGTTGTTGACTTTTTATTCAATTATTTTCTGAAGGGAGCCATGGTTAGCCATCCAAGATCATTGTTGGAGAAGGAAAAGATCATCAGGTGGCGTCCTGCGCATAAATGCATTGCAATGATTGGCAAACATTGTCCTCTTTGGCCCTCATTATGCAAATGAGAGGCAAAAGGAGGGTGAGGCTGATTAGTTTGAAGGGGATGCTGGGCAGTCATATGCTGCGGGTTAACACGCTAATGGACGTGAAGTCATTTCATAGCAATCACTCTTGCTTACCTAATGAGAGATGAGGACTCGGAGGCGCTCTCCGGCTCAAAAGGCAACGTTGATGAATCATATTAAAAAGGAGGAATCATATCATTATTTACCTCTTTATAATCCCAACCTATTGTGCTGACCTGCTCCACCACGTGGAATCAAATAAACAGGCTGATAACTTCAGCTCATGTTTGAATCATGATTACCGTAATAATAATAATACACATCTGAAGTCCACTCAGAAGATTTAGTAAGTACACTTGAATGTTTCTGTGATGTCACAAGTTTTAGTGCTAAGTAAGGGGGCTATATCATCCCTACCAGCCTGTTTCGCAGGTTCATAGAAAACTATATCATAGTTTTATATGATATAGCCTCTGTGTTTTTTCCTGACGTAACGTATAGTCGGCTCTACCCCGGTATTGAGCAATGTATAACGGACAAACCACAGAAATCTCGACTATATATATATATATATATATATATATATATATATATATATATATATATATATATATATATATATATATATATATATATATACATATATATATATATATATATATATATATATATATATATATATATATATATATATATATGTATATATATATATATATATATATATATATATATATATATATATGTTAGGGGTATATATATATATATATATATATATATATATATATATATATATATATATATATATATATATATATATATATATATATATATATATATATATATATATATATATATATATGTTAGGGGTTCCGGTTCGGTTCGGAGGTGTACCAAATGAGTTTCCACACGGACATATTAAAGGCCTACTGAAATGAATTTTTTTTATTTAAACGGGGATAGCAGATCCATTCTATGTGTCATACTTGATCATTTCGCGATATTGCCATATTTTTTGCTGAAAGGATTTAGTAGAGAAAATCGACGATAAGGATCGCAACTTTTGGTATCTGATAAAAAAAAGGCTTGCACCTACCGGAAGTAGCGTGACGTAGTCAGTTGAACATATACGCAAAGTTCCCTATTGTTTACAATGATGGCCGCATGAAGTGAGAGAGATTCGGACCGAGAAAGCGACAATTTCCCCATTAATTTGAGCGAGGATGAAAGATTTGTGGATGAGGAAAGTGCAAGTGAAGGACTAGTGGGGAGTGGAAGATGCTGTGAGAGCCGGGGGTGACCTGATATTCAGCTGGGAATGACTACAACAGTAAATAAACACAAGACATATATATACTCTATTAGCCACAACACAACCAGGCTTATATTTAATATGCCACAAATTAATCCTGCATAAAAACACCTCAGTGTTTGTTATGCTAGCTCCTAGCTCCTCTGCTAGCTCCTAGCTCCATAGAACACGCCAATACAATTCAAACACCTGATCAACACACACAATCACTCAGCCCAAAAGACTGTTCACCTAACCCAAGGTTCATAAAGCTTATATATTTAAAAAAAAGTTACGTACGTGACGCGCACGTACGGTCAAGCGATCAAATGTTTAGAAGCCAAAGCTGCATACTCACGGTAGCATGTCTGCGTCTTTGTCATCCAAATCAAAGTAATCCTGGTAAGAGTCTGTGTTGTCCCAGTTCTCTACAGGCGTCTGTGTATCGAAGTCAAAAGTCCTCCTGGTTAGAGTCTCTGTTATCCGAGTTCTTCCATCTTGACTGCATCTTTCGGGAATGTAAACAAAGAAGCGCCGGCTGTGTACGTGTTGCTGCTGACTTCCCTCGCAAAATAGACGCTTCGCACCGACAACTTTCTTCTTTGCTTGCTCAGCTTCTTTCTCCATAATGCAATGAACATAATTGCAACAGATTCACCAACACAGATGTCCAGAATACACCCAGAATGAGATGAAAACAGCTATTTCGTATTGGCTTCAATGTGGAAGCCATACCCGTGTTCCCCGGGCTACGTCACGCGCATACGTCATCCTCAGAGGCGTTTCGAACCGGAAGTTTAGCGGCAAATTTAAAATGTCACTTTATAAGTTAACCCGGCCGTATTGGCATGTGTTGCAATGTTAAGATTTCATCATTGATATATAAACTATCAGACTGCGTGGTCGCTAGTAGTGGCTTTCAGTAGGGGTGTAACAGTACGTGTATTTGTATTGAACCGTTTCAGTACGGTGGTTCCGGTTCGGTTCTGAGGTGTACCGAACGAGTTTCCACACGGACATATTAAGTACCGTAACGCACGTTGTGTAAACAATGCACACCGAGGCACAACACACGGCATGCTAGCAGCTAACGGGCTAGGATAGACTGACCATACGTCCTCTTTTCACCGGACATGTCCTCTTTTGCGGAGCTGTCAGGGCGGACTTTCTTAAATGCCTCAAATGTCCGGCATTTTGAGTTAGGGTTGCGTGTATTTTCAATGTACGTTCAGGGTTAAGAAGGGGTTAAAAACAAAACAGCAGCAGCATTGGTGAGGGAGGGGCAGAGAAAGAGAGAGAGAGAGTTATGATAAACGCGCATGCGTCGCCAGGCTCTGCTTTTTATCCATAGATTTATCACATTTAATTGTTTATTATCTATAGCAGGGGTGTCAAAAGTGTGCCCCCGGAGGCCATTTGCGGCCCACAGCTAATGTTTTAAAGGCCCACGGCACATTCTAAAAATACTATTCAAATCAACAAAAACATGACAAAAGTGAAATAAAAAAGCTTAAAGGTGAAATGTAATTTAGAAAAAGTTGCAATGTTGACTAATAAAACAAAGCTGTTTTTTTTTTCTTTCAAACTGTCATTGCTCAAAACATAATATTGAATCAAAATCAATGTAGTTATGAATTATTGACCTATCCAAGGTTCCCATTACTTCACATCAAATATTACACTAAGAAAAATATTTTTGGTGGAAGATTTTGCAAATTTGGTAAATAAATAACCCAAAAATTTATATTTTGTTGTTTTCTTACTGTACCGAAAATGAACCGAACCGTGACCTCTAAACCGAGGGACGTACCGAACCCAAATTTTTGTGTACCGTTACGTTATATATACTGTATATGTATGTATGTGTTACTATATAAAGACATACTACTGTATAACTTTACCTTCCATCTATTTATGTTGCTGTCTTAGCGCTGGTGTAACTACTGCACAGTATGTATTCATATTTAGCCAAGCCATGATGTCGTGCATATGCTCCAATAATGTGATGCATATGCCCAAAGTCATGTAAACATCCAGTTGGATATGATCTCTCCTTTGTTGACTTGTCATTACTGAGCAGGTGCTGCTTGAACAGAGCTGGGCCTCTGACAGCAACATACTCATTTTAGCATCCCCTCCTGCCAAACCACATCATACTCTTTCTGTACTTCCACTGTTTACCACAAGCACTTTTAGTATGTGTGCAGGCAGCCTGGATAACAATCTGTGTTTCAGGTGACATTTACACCTTGATTACTTAGGTGCTGGTAAATCATATTTTAGCACTTCAGATTTATTTGACAACATATCAAGGCTCGCCATAGCAACTGAATAATAACGAAAAAGCTATTATGGAGTAAAAAAGTAGAGTCTGATCTACTTAAGGTTTGTTTGCGTCTATTAAAGTGAGTATGCGAATATGATGTCATTTAGCTTGTGCTCTGAAATGAGCAAAATAGCGAGTGCAGTCCATTCAGCGTGTATGTCTTCATGAATATATAGGCTGGTTATTAGAAGACTATGTTGACAGGATGTGAGGAAAACATCATTCCTAATGTGATTTATCAAACCTGAAACTCATTTGCCACCAAATTTAGCACGTTTGGAACGTAGGTGCAAACTGGCACAGCGACACACACTTTGCTGCGCCGCCATCGCCAAAATATCTTGTGTGCTCCAGTTGGCGATCGACATATTTCTGTCAGAAATAGAAATATGTGACCCGTGCTGGCAAAATGAGTCACAATGAGGAAATGTTAATGGTATTGTTATTTCCACATTCTCCATCTAAAGACCTTCAAAATGATATATAGTTTGTTGGAATCGGACAGAAAATGACCGAGTTACATCCGATTGAAGTGGACCAAGTTTGAGAAAAACCAGCTTAAAGTTGACTGTTCCAGAATAAGAATGTTCCAAAACAAAACTCCATAGCAACCATACCTTAAAAGTCCTTGTAGCAACACCAAAATTGGTACAATTAAAGTCAAATCTCATGTCTAAAGGAAAAATATATATTCAACTCTATTGAAAACGGTTATGTACAAAAATGTCAACACTGTTATGTCACAGTTTTTTGTTCACTGGTCAGTTTGTCAGCCGGTCAGCTGTCCGTAATATTCCTGACCAGCAGCACTTCGCCGACTGCAGTGAATTTAGCGCACTTGCAACCGCCTGTGTACCCTCTCCACCTTCTAAATCCATTACGGAATGTAAAACAGTCTAACTTATCCACAAAAATAATAATTCAATGTTCGAAAATCACCTTTTTTCACCAAATATTCAGCTGGAATTACAGTGTTGTTTTTCATCCGGGCGCTGCCATGATACTACAATGCACCACGCGGGGTGATTCAACCAATGAGGGTACGACCGCTTAGCAACAAGCCGGATTTGTTTACGTCGGGACAGGTTTAAAAACTGGAATTCTATTGGTTCAGAATGGCGTCATCGGGAATTCCATGCTCATTTTTAGAAAGTAGGTAAAGTTGGCGTCACAATGATAGCAAATATGGCTAGGGGGATTCCCCCTTATTGCCGCGTTGAAAACACTGGATTTTCTCAAGGAATTTGAACACAAAGGACTAATTTCTGAAGACATACCTCGTACAAAACCTTCAAATAAAGGTGATTGAAGATGTTTTCTTGCTATTTCCATGATTGGGATCGCTAGATTGTGGCTTTATGGACTCATTTTTGTGAAAATCTCAATTTCAACCAAGATACATTTTTTTTCACTTATTTGCCTGTAGCTCAAAATTAGCCTGTGCGTATTCCGACTCATTTTGCCAGCACGGGTCACATATTACCGTATTTTTCGGACTATAAGTTGCAGTTTTTTTCATAGTTTGGCCGGGGGTGCGACTTATACTCAGGAGCGACTTATGTGTGAAATGATTAACACATTAGCGTAAAATATCAAATAATATTATTGACGTAAGAGACTAGACGTATAAGATTTCATGGGATTTAGCGATTAGGAGTGACAGATTGTTTGGTAAACGTATAGCATGTTCTATATGTTATAGTTATTTGAATGACTCTTACCATAATATGTTACGTTAACATACCAGTTGGTTATTTATGCCTCATATAACGTACACTTATTCAGCCTGTTGTTCACTATTCTTTACACATTTTAAATTGTCTATTCTTGCTGTTGGCTTTTATCAAATACATTTCCCCAAAAAATGCGACTTACATGTTTTTTTTCCTTCTTTATTGTGCATTTTCGGCCGGTGCGACTTATACTCCAGAGCGACTTATACTCGGAAAAATACGGTATTAAGAAATATATTTGACATGTCATCTGTCCAGAATGACTTAAAGCTGAATCATTCACCATCCTCGTGTAAGACAAGAACACATGTATTTTTAATGGTCTTATTTTTATTCTAATTTGTAATAACAGGCTCGTTGTAGGTGGCTAAATCACTCTAAAACTGCATCCAACAATTTGAGTTGAGTTGAGTTTGAGTTTATTTGGAACATGCAAGCATACAACATGATGCATCACAATTTCCAGTTTCTCTTTTCAACATGTTCGAAAAGGAGTAGGAAGAAGCAGAGCTTATTTAATCCTACCCCTTTTCTTTACATAACAGTTGCTGAAACTTTTTTATTCACTTCCTGTTCTCAATTTATTCACAATAAACTCCATAGGTAATCACAATAAAAATAAATAATAGTAAGAATTTAATAATAATAATTGGTGAAGTAAGTCATATTTCATATGATGAGATAAGTAAGATTACTTTAAGAATGAATGAATGGATGGATGAAATAAATTGAGAATGTTTGTCATGGTTCTTCTTCTTTGTACTTTGTAAACACTTTTAGTTTGAAGTTTCTTGAAGTGGATCATATTAGTACATTGTTTGATTGCTTTGCTTCATCCATTCCATCATTTAATTCCACATATTGATATACTGAAGGTCTTAAGTGTTGTACGTGCGTACAAATGTTTTAAATTACATTTTTCTCTAAGATTATATTTCTCCTCTTTTGTTGAGAAGAATTGTTGTATATTCTTGGCTAGCAGGTTATAGTTTGCTTTGTGCATAATTTTAGCTGTTTGCAAATTCACTATGTCGTGGAATTTCAGTATCTTTGATTGAATAAATAAAGTGTTTGTATGTTCTCTATATCCAACATTATGTATTATTATAACTGATCTTTTTTGTAACACCGTTAATGAATGAAGTGTACTTTTGTAATTATTTCCCCATATTTCTACACAGTAGCTCAGATATGGTAACACTAGTGAGCAGTAGAGAATATGAAGGGATTTTTGGTCTAGAACATGTTTTGCTTTATTCATTATTGACATGTTTCTTGCAACTTTATGTGGTATATTTTTTACGTGAGATTTCCAGTTCAATTTATCATCAATCATTATACCTAGAAATTGGGTTTCATTTACTCTTTCAATTTCTATTCCGTCTATTTGTATTTGTGTTTGACTTTCTCTTCTACTGTTACCAAATAGCATTATTTTAGTTTTACTAAGATTCAACGATAGTCTGTTTTTGTCAAACCTGTTTTTAATTTGTTCATTTCTTCTGTTATTATTTGTATTATCTCCTGTGTGTTCTCTCCTGAACAAAACGCTGTTGTATCATCCGCAAATAATACTAACTTTAAATCTTTTGTAACTTTACAAATGTCATTTATATAGAGATTGAATAATGTAGGTCCTAGTATTGATCCCTGTGGTACACCACAGGATATATTTAGCGTTGTAGAAGTGTGTTGGCCTAGCTTCACGTGTTGTTTCCTGTTCGTTAGATAACTTCTTATCCAGTTTAAGACTAACCCTCTGATGCCATATCGTTCTAGTTTTTTGATTAAAATATTGTGATTAATTGTGTCAAATGCTTTAGTTAGATCCATAAAAACCGCTGCCGCACATTTTTTACTGTCTATTGCATTGGTAATTTCTTCTGTAATTTCAATTAAAGCCATTGAAGTTGAAACATTAGCTCTGTATCCATATTGGTTCTCTTCGAGTATTCTATTTTTATTTATGAAACTTTCTAATCTGTTATTGAACAGTTTTTCAATGATTTTAGAAAATTGTGGAAGTAGAGAAACAGGTCTATAATTTGTAAATTGATGTTTGTCTCCAGTCTTATAAATTGGTGCAACTTTAGCTATTTTCATTTTGTTTGGGAATGTACCTGTTTGAAATGATAGGTTACTAATATACATGAATGGTCCTGAGATCTCTTCAATAACCTTTTTTATCGTTTCCATATCAATTCCGTTACAATCAGTTGAAGTCTTAGACTTACATTTTTTCACGATTGTAACTATTTCCTCCTGTGTCACATTACTGAGGAACATGGAGTTGGGATTTCGCTCTATGGTATCATTATAGTCCTCAATTAGAACTGGGTCTGGAATCCTTTCTTCCAATTTTGGTCCAATATTTACAAAATAATTATTGAAGCTTTCAACTACTTCCTTTATGTTGTCATTTTTTTTATTTTCATCTAAGAAGTATTGAGGGTAGTCCCTCTTAGTTCCATTTTTAATAATGCTATTGAGGATGCCCCATGTTGCTCTGATATTATTTTTGTTCCTGTCTATTGGCAACATTAACCAAGTATTAACGATATTAGCGTTTACTGGGACTATATTTACCCGCACCGTGATCACAAAGAGCAAAAAACAAATCTTACAAGAACAAATCTTCCTGGTGTTAGCATGAATACTGTAAGTAGCCGTACTGGAGGCTTTCAGTTAAAAGTGCCCCCGACCTCCTTATTGGCAAAGTACACTGGAAGTCTTCTCATCGTCTCCCCTCCTCTTGACTTTAGGAAGAGAGCACTTTGCTTTGAAGTGATCCTGAAAGGCCAGCTCAAGTAGGTCTCAAAGACAGAACCAGTGGAATATTATTTGCATACATTTATTTCATTTGAAGACTTTATTTTTTGTCTTGGCAGACAATCCACATCTGCACGCTATTAAATGGGTCAATAACTTGGTAAATTAGCCCATATTACTTTTTGATTAATAGACTTCCCTCTCTTAGTCCGGAGAGAAAAGAAAAAATGATATTGCTTTAAAATGAAAAAAGATGAATAGCCAACTTTCTCAATTCAATTCTGAACTTTAATCAAATTGCCAATTAAGTACATTAAGAGGCTCCATGTTTAGAATTGATGGATCCCAGTTGGTCTTGGCTGTGTCTTAATGAAAGTGAAAGAAGGGGGAGGGAGGGCCACTAAATGCTTGCGAGGACGACCTTCGGCTCCTAATGTGCTAATTAACTTTGCGCTATGCTTTGAGGAGCAATTATTTACCTACATTAGCGCTGGCATGCAATGTGGGATGACTGAAAGAATACAACAACAATCTTTATAGCAACAATACATCTGAGTCATGAAAGCCAACATTCATAATAGTTTCATTTTACACAACATACTTTCTTTATGAAACATATCTTTGTGCAAATGAGAATTTGGTCCAGTTTGGAGAGAGAGTGAATATTGCAAGTATTTATATACAGTAGATAGCAGTTATTTGAGTGTAGTTTATCATTGTTTTATAGTCAATTTAATTGATCTTAAAGAAAGCTTCTGTCCCTGTGAGGTATTATTCCATTTAAAAGGAACACGTTTATATAAAAACATCTAAATAATGTATCCAACATTCTATGATCAATATACACAAACTATAAAGTCCAAGCATTATTAGGGGAAATTCAGAGAAGTCATTAAAACGTTCAAAACTCAAAGTGTTACAAGGGGAAACAAATTGACAAAAAATGTGAATGTTTAAAGAATAAAATATTACACTTAGACTTCCTTTTATTGTCATTCAAATTTGAACTTTACAGTACAGATAAGAACGACATTAGCTGCTTGTGTTGCAGGATAAAACAGCAATAGAATAGCAAAATATAACTCATATGAGAAAAGAACAAGTCTGATTTGTCAACGAGGAAAGAAAATGCATCTAAGTTTAAATTCAGAATATTGTGAAATTAAATGTAAGACCTCGTGGAAAAAAAGTCTTAACTTTGTGCAAAATATTAGGATTTTCTGGCAATAAATAAAAAATGAAGCCATCAGTGCAGTGCTTTTGGTGTCCTTCTCGCCAGTTCCAGATCCTAAATGGCTGTCAAAGTGTCCCAATTTGTCAGATTATATCTTCAGCCATCTACTTTCCAGGTGAGATCAATGATTCATGATCCAAAATAAACTTAGATCAATGATTCATGATCCAAAATTAACTTAGATCAATGATTCATGATCTAAAATAAACTTACAGGGAGCAAAGAAAGGAAGAAGCAGCTGATCAGTCGATGATGTCAACATAGGTACAGGGAAGAGATCATGCTATAAATAGTCGGTCTGCGTCAGCACTTATAATAACAATATCAATAATAGTTGGTCTGTGTTAGCACTTAAAATAACAATATCAATAATAGTTGGTCTGCGTCAGCACTTCTAATAACAATATCAATAATAGTTGGTCTGCGTTAGCACTTATAATAACAATATCAATAATAGTTGGTCTGCGTTAGCACTTATAATAACAATATCAATAATAGTTGGTCTGTTTTAGCACTTATAATAACAATATCAATAATAGTTGGTCTGCGTTAGCACTTATAATAACAATATTAATAATAGTTGGTCTGTGTTAGCACTTATAATAACAATATCAATAATAGTTGGTCTGTCTAAGCACTTATAATAACAATATCAATAATAGTTGGTCTGTGTTAGCACTTATAATAACAATATCAATAATAGTTGGTCTGTCTTTGCACTTATAATAACAATATCAATAATAGTTGGTCTGTGTTAGCACTTATAATAACAATATCAATAATAGTTGGTCTGCGTTAGCACTTATAATAACAATATCAATAATAGTCAGTCTGCGTTAGCACTTATAATAACAATATTAATAATAGTTGGTCTGTCTTAGCACTGATAATAACAATATCAATAACAGTCGGCCTGCGTTAGCACTTATAATAACAATATCAATAATAGTTGGTCTGCGTCAGCACTTATAATAACAATATCAATAATAGTTGGTCTGCGTCAGCACTTATAATAACAATATCAATAATAGTTGGTCTTTTTTAGCACTTAAAATAACAATATCAATAATAGTTGGTCTGTGTTAGCACTTATAATAACAATATCAATAATAGTTGGTCTGCGTTAGCACTTATAATAACAATATCAATAATAGTTGGTCTGTTTTAGCACTTATAATAACAATATCAATAATAGTTGGTCTGCGTTAGCACTTATAATAACAATATCAATAATAGTTGGTCTGCGTTAGCACTTATAATAACAATATCAATAATAGTTGGTCTGTTTTAGCACTTATAATAACAATATCAATAATAGTTGGTCTGCGTTAGCACTTATAATAACAATATTAATAATAGTTGGTCTGTGTTAGCACTTATAATAACAATATCAATAATAGTTGGTCTGTCTAAGCACTTATAATAACAATATCAATAATAGTTGGTCTGTGTTAGCACTTATAATAACAATATCAATAATAGTTGGTCTGTCTTTGCACTTATAATAACAATATCAATAATAGTTGGTCTGTGTTAGCACTTATAATAACAATATCAATAATAGTTGGTCTGCGTTAGCACTTATAATAACAATATCAATAATAGTCAGTCTGCGTTAGCACTTATAATAACAATATTAATAATAGTTGGTCTGTCTTAGCACTGATAATAACAATATCAATAACAGTCGGCCTGCGTTAGCACTTATAATAACAATATCAATAATAGTTGGTCTGCGTCAGCACTTATAATAACAATATCAATAATAGTTGGTCTGCGTCAGCACTTATAATAACAATATCAATAATAGTTGGTCTTTTTTAGCACTTAAAATAACAATATCAATAATAGTTGGTCTGTGTTAGCACTTATAATAACAATATCAATAATAGTTGGTCTGCGTTAGCACTTATAATAACAATATCAATAATAGTTGGTCTGTTTTAGCACTTATAATAACAATATCAATAATAGTTGGTCTGTGTTAGCACTTATAATAACAATATCAATAATAGTTGGTCTGTGTTAGCACTTATAATAACAATATCAATAATAGTTGGTCTGTCTTAGCACTTATAATAACAATATCAATAACAGTCGGCCTGCGTTAGCACTTATAATAACAATATCAATAATAGTTGGTCTGTTTTAGCACTTATAATAACAATATCAATAATAGTTGGTCTGTGTTAGCACTTATAATAACAATATCAATAGTACTTGGTCTGCGTTAGCACTTATAATAACAATATCAATAGTAGTTGGTCTGCGTCAGCACTTATAATAACAATATCAATAATAGTTGGTCTGTCTTAGCACTTATAATAACAATATCAATAACAGTCGGCCTGCGTTAGCACTTATAATAACAATATCAATAATAGTTGGTCTGTTTTAGCACTTATAATAACAATATCAATAATAGTTGGTCTGTGTTAGCACTTATAATAACAATATCAATAGTACTTGGTCTGCGTTAGCACTTATAATAACAATATCAATAATAGTCGGTCTGCGTTAGCACTTATAATAACAATATCAATAGTAGTTGGTCTGCGTCAGCACTTATAATAACAATATCCATTATAGTTGTTAATGTTCAACTCACCAAATGTAAATAGAGTATTGTTGGCACTTCTTGACATTTTTTTTATCAGATTTTATGGGTGGAATAGTGGAGCTCCCATTGGCTAAGCTGTAAGCGGACTTTTAGTTACGTTTATTTAAAGGCCTACTGAAAGCCACTACTAGCGACCACGCAGTCTGATAGTTTATATATCAATGATGAAATCTTAACATTGCAACACATGCCAATACGGCCGGGTTAACTTATAAAGTGACATTTTACATTTCCCGCGAAATATCCGGCTGAAAACGTCGCGGTATGATGACGTTTGCGCGTGACGTCGATGGTTGAAGCAGACATTTTGGAATAGCACGGTGGCCAGCTTAAGTCGTCTGTTTTCACCACATAATTCCACAGTATTCTGGACATCTGTGTTGGTGAATCTTTTGCAATTTGTTTAATGAACAATGAAGACAGCAAAGAAGAAAGTTGTAGGTGGGATCGGTGTATTAGCGGCTGGCTGCAGCAACACAACCAGGAGGACTTTGACTTGGATAGCAGACGCGCTATCCGACGCTAGCCGCCGACCGCACCGATGATCGGGTGAAGTTCTTCGTCGATCGCTGGAACGCAGGTGAGCACGGGTGTTGATGAGCAGATGAGGGCTGGCGTAGGTGGAGAGCTAATGTTTTTAGCATAGCTCTGTTGAGGTCCCGTAGCTAAGTTAGCTTCAATGGCGTCGTTAGCAACAGCATTGCTAGGCTTCGCCAGGCTGGACAGCATTAACTGTGTAGTTACATGTCCATGGTTTGGTTCGGTGTCTCCTGATAGTAGAAGTAATAATAGTATTGTTGATCTTCTGTCTATCCTTCCAGTCAGGGGCTTATTTCTTCTGTTTCTATCCACAGTTAAGCACGATGCTATCACGTTAGCTACGAAGCTAAAGTGCTTCACCGATGTATTGTCGTGGAGATAAAAGTCACTGTGAATGTCCATTTCGCGTTCTCGACTCTCATTTTCAAGAGGATATAGTATCCCAGGTGGTTTAAAATACAAATCCGTGATCCACAATAGAAAAAGGAGAGAGTGTGGAATCCAATGAGCCAGCTTGTACCTAAGTTACGGTCAGAGCGAAAAAAGATGCGTCCTGCACTGCACTCTAGTCCTTCACTCTCACGTTCCTCATCCACGAATCTTTCATCCTGGCTCAAATTAATGGGGAAATCGTCGCTTTCTCGGTCCGAATCGCTCTCGCTGCTGGTGTAAACAATGTGCAGATGTGAGGAGCCTTTCAACCTGCGACGTCACGCTACTTCCGGTACAGGCAAGGCTTTTTTTATCAGCGACCAAAAGTTGCGAACTTTATCGTCGATGTTCTCTACCAAATCCTTTCAGCAAAAATATGGCAATATCGCAAAATGATCAAGTATGACACATAGAATGGATCTGCTATCCCCGTTTAAATGAAAAAATTTCATTTTAGTAGGCCTTTAAAGACCTACTGAAAGCCACTACTAGCGACCACGCAGTCTGATAGTTTATATATCAATGATGAAATCTTAACATTGCAACACATGCCAATACGGCCGGGTTAACTTATAAAGTGACATTTTAAACTTCCCGGGAAATATCCGGCTGAAACGTCGCGGTATGATGACGTATGCGCGTGACGAAGTCAGCGTAACGGAAGTTATGCTACCCCGTAGAATCCTATACAAAAAGCTCTGTTTTCATTTCATAATTCCACAGTATTCTGGACATCTTTTGCAATTTGTTTAATGAACAATGAAGGCTGCAAAGAAGACAGTTGTAGGTCGGATCGGTGTATTAGCAGCGGACTACAGCAACACAACCAGGAGGACTTTGTTGGAGCGCTAGCTGCGCTAGCCGCCGACCTCACCTTGACTTCCTACGTCTCCGGGCCGCCAAACGCATCGGGTGAAGTCCTTCGTCCTTCCGCCGATCGCTGGAACGCAGGTAAGCACGGGTGTTGATGAGCAAATGAGGGCTGGCTGGCGTAGTTGGAGAGCTAATGTTTTTAGCATAGCTCTGTGAGGTCCCATTGCTAAGTTACTAAGTTAGCTTCAATGGCGTCGTTAGCACAGCATTGTTAACCTTCGCCAGCCTGGAAAGCATTAACCGTGTATTTACATGTCCACGGTTTAATAGTATTGTTGATTTTCTATCTATCCTTCCAGTCAGGGGTTTATTTTTTTTGTTTCTATATGCAGTTAAAGCACGATGCTATCACGTTAGCTCGTAGCTAAAGCATTTCGCCGATGTATTGTCGTGGAGATAAAAGGCACTGAATGTCCATTTCGCGTTCTCGACTCTCATTTCCAAGAGGATATAGTATCCCAGGTGGTTTAAAATACAAATCCGTGATCCACAATAGAAAAAGGAGAGTGTGGAATCCAATGAGCCAGCTTGTACCTAAGTTACGGTCAGAGCGAAAAAAGATACGTCCTGCACTGCCTCTCTAGTCCTTCACTGTAACGTTCCTCATCTACGAATCTTTCATCCTCGCTCAAATTAATGGGGTAATCATCACTTTCTCGGTCCGAATCTCTCTCGCTCCATTGTAAACAACGGGGAATTGTGAGGAATACTAGCTCCTGTGACGTCACGCTACTTCCGCTACAGGCAAGGCTTTTTTTTATCAGCGAGCAAAAGTTGCGAACTTTATAGTCGATTTTCTCTACCAAATCCTTTCAGCAAAAATATGGCAATATCGCGAAATGATCAAGTATGACACATAGAATGGATCTGCTATTCCCGTTTAAATAAAAAAATCTAATTTCAGTAGGCCTTTAATATTTAGAATGCTTCTTTTTTTTTTTTTTTTAATCCATCCGTTGTCATGTCTTTCATGATGATTGTGAACAATTCCAAAAAAGAAGTGCAGTTCCACTTTAAGTTCAGATGGTCAGAAGACAACCACAGCAGACCCAAGAGACTCAGCCTTGTTTCCGTGTGTGTTTGTGTGTTTGTTTGTGTGTGTGTGTGTTTGTGTGTTTGTTTGCGTGTATAAATGCATGCATTTGTGAAGAGCGCACATATGCACTTGTCACTGAGTGGATAATCCAAGATATGCAGGATCAAGGTTAATCTGTGGTTAAAAGTGAAATGGATTCAGAAGCTATCAAGACAGCAAATCTCCTGTCCAGCATGTTTCTGAGGTTTTGTCCACGCAGCACATTTACTTGGAAAGTCATCACGTCTTTCAGCACAGTAATAATATCTTCTTTTCACCTTTCCATCCTTTCTTGCTGCTGCATGCTAGAAAGTGGACCTTTGCAAGGATCAGATATCATTACTCGGGATTAACATTTCTTTGCATGCTGGGATCTTTTAGGATTACAGGAGGATTACTTCATATTTTCTCTTTTATCCTCTTCCATTCAGCACTTTTGGCTATAAAGCCGTCCCACACTGGACCACAGTGACGTGGTTTTAGGCTCAGAATAAGACAGAATTTCATGCACCCCAAATAGTTTAGTTAAATAAATGTTTGCTGTTTTACAATTTGCATGACATTTAGTGCAAATGCTGGTAATGTGTACTTAGTTTATCTTTACTGTAAGTATGTGTATTACTATATTTCATGATGCAACATGTTTATACCCATTAGACCCCCAGTACATATTGCAATTTAGAACGTTAAAGCCCATACAAAAGAAATCGTGTGCCTTAAAATATTATTTGCTTGATGTATTTTTTATTTAATTTGTCATTAAATGTTCAATTGCTTCATAGTGATGACATAGTAATCATTTTAAAATCTTGCCTCTGTCAACAAATTTGGGTTGCTTTCGGTAGAGTATTTTGACATTTTTGTATCCAAAAAACACATTAAAAGTAGGGATGTCCGATAATGGCTTTTTGCCGATATCCGATATTCCGATATTGTCCAACTCTTTAATTACCGATACCGATATCAACCGATATATGCAGTCGTGGAATTAACACATTATTATGCCTAATTTGGACAACCAGGTATGGTGAAGATAAGGTACTTTTTAAAAAAAATTAGTAAAATAAGATAAGTAAATTAAAAACATTTTCTTGAATAAAAAAGAAAGTAAAACAATATAAAAACAGTTACATAGAAAATAGTAATGAATGAAAATGAGTAAAATTAACTGTTAAAGGTTAGTACTATTAGTGGACAATCATGTGTGCTTACGGACTGTATCCCTTGCAGACTGTATTGATATATATTGTTAATTTTAATAACTGTATCTCTTGCAGACTGTATTGATATATATTGTTAATATTAATAACTGTATCTCTTGCAGACTGTATTGATATATATTGTTAATATTAATAACTGTATCCCTTGCAGACTGTATTGATATATATTGTTAATTTTAATAACTGTATCTCTTGCAGACTGTATTGATATATATTGTTAATATTAATAACTGTATCTCTTGCAGACTGTATTGATATATATTGTTAATATTAATAACTGTATCCCTTGCAGACTGTATTGATATATATTGTTAATATTAATAACTGTATCCCTTGCAGACTGTATTGATATATATTGTTAATATTAATAACTGTATCCCTTGCAGACTGTATTGATATATATTGTTAATATTAATAACTGTATCCCTTGCAGACTGTATTGATATATATTGTTAATATTAATAACTGTATCCCTTGCAGACTGTATTGATATATATTGTTAATATTAATAACTGTATCTCTTGCAGACTGTATTGATATATATAGTGCCTGTGGTCAAGGCTCATATCGTTCAGTTTCGCTCCCACACCAACGGCACAACATCATTTTTACTTCATAAAATAGATTTACTGGTAGTAAGTAAGATACCAAAAGTTCGGAAATTGACACCTAGCCCATTTTGTGTAATCGGTGTTGAAAGCCGGTACTATTTTTCAGTGAGGCGCAGTGATATCTAGTGGGGAGTGGCGCGGTTTTGGTCACATGGACCAATCAGGTAGCAGCTTTATTCTAACAACATACCTGCTATGGCGACGACAACATCCGAGAGTGAAGAGGAACGAAAGACCTCAAAAGTTAGAAAAAAAGTGCGTAAAGAGGAAAATAAAAGATGCTATATGCATCTTTCATCTGTGAACAATGAGGACGTCCAGCACTTCACTCGGACACGGTGGGACACATACAGAAACTATTTAAAACAGTGGCTTTGTCTGCAAGACCAGAACAAGCATCTGGCAGAAATCTATAAACATTGCTCGGATGTAGATTTTGACGCTATTCCTGACGACGCTGGGTTTCACGCAACATGCTACCGACGTTTTACAGATAAATCTGCATTGTTTTATGCCGAGAAAAGGACCGCACGGGCGGTGGGAGAACCATCTGCAGCCGCAGGTCAGTCAGCAGGCACGTCTGAAACTCCCCGAAAGAAACTTCGATCTCGTTCAGGTTTGCCCGTTGCTTCTGCCGGCCCCGTCCTGCCAGCCATCTGTATAATTTGTCAAAAAGTGGAAAAGTACACTCGTGTGGGAGGAAAACGCCAGAGGGATCAACTCACACAAGCAGAAACCGTGTCGGCAGGTATGTGACACACACACACACACACACACACACACACACACACACACACACACACACACACACACACACACACACACACACACACGTGTGTGAATCTATAGTAATAATGTTACAGTACATAGCGTAGGATTGAAAGAATGTGTTGTTACTTTGTAATAACCAAATGGACCATTTATACACTGTCAGAGTTAAGGGGAGACCTTGGAATTTAAAAGTTTGAGAACCACTGGCCTAGAAAAGGAAGCCCCACCCATCCCCCCATATACCTTCACACCACAGCCCCAATCTCTCTCTCCCCCCCACACACACACACACACACACACACACACACCCCTGGACTGATTTACACATCACAACCCCCACCCCTCCCCCCGCACACCTTCACACCTCACCCCTCATCCCTGAACTGACTGAACTGTGACCACTACCCACATCCCTGCTGTGACTTCATGTCACCTCCACTGCTGCTACAATAATTGAAGAATGCATAGTGCACTTTATACATCATCATTGTCATATCATCCATTATCATCTTCACTGTGAACTGAATGTGCAATACTGCTTCTGTCTACTCATGCCCACTATAGATCTGTTGTTAGATCCACACTTTAATTTACTTTATCTTATTTCTTTATTTTTGTTTCTTATTTTATTTTATTATATTTATTAGTATTAAACATCCTTAGCATTTACATTTTTAGTAAGTTTATTGTAAGTGTGCAATATAGTTTAAGTTTATTCTTGTTTAATTTTTATATTCTGTGATTCTTTATTTAGCTTAAGTTTATATTTATATTTATATTTTGTGAATTTGCAAGGGGGACCAGCAAAATAAGCTTTTCATTGTGCAGTGTGACTGTCTGTTTATCTGTGCATATGACAATAGATATCTTGAATCTTGGAATGTTTAGCTGGGAGTTCAGCAGCTCACATCACAGAGTCGTAAATCACAGGGTCATAAATACCTCTCCAACCCCCCACTCAAGACACACACACACACACACACTTTTTTACTTGTAAATCTCTGATTTTGCCAATAAAGCTTATTCTAATTATTTTTCTTTTAAAGGCCAGTTGCTGAAGGCAGCTGAGATTAAGAAAGATGCTGCCATTCTTCTGCACATCAACGACAAAGACTGTGTTGCTATAGAGGTCCGGTACCATAGGACCTGTTACAGACAGTACACCAGGTTCTTGTCACTGTCTACAGCAACGCACACTGCAACCAGAGATGAACAAATGTGAGTAATTACACTGTACTGTCATTTTGCTCACATTTAAAAAGTAAAAAAAATTTCAACAACATGCAGCTTATATTTAGTTTTGCTTAAGATACAGCTTTGAAAGCATGACTCTTTGCACATGTTAAGTGTGTGTGTGTGTGTGTGTTTTCAGACAACCCTTTGCTGACAGCTACAACCTCTTCTGTGACCAAGTGATCCGTCAAAGGATTATAATTGACAAAGAGGTGCTGAGAATGGACAAGCTAAGGAAGTTGTTCGTGGACACCGTTAAGAAGCACGAAGATCTTGATGCTTCAGGCTACAGGTAACTGAAACAAAAATAATAAAATATTCATACTGAAAAGTTTATTATTTATAGATTTAGTCTCTCCCCATAAAGGCTATGAGAGTATGTTTAAAGTAATTTGATTATCATTGATGTGTGTGTGTGTGTGTGTGTGTGTGTGTGTGTGTGTGTGTGTGTGTGTGTGTGTGTGTGTGTGTGTGTGTGTGTGTGTGTGTGTGTGTGTGTGTCTGTGTCTGTGTCTGTGTGTAATGTGCTCATATTTCCCTTTAACTTTATGTTTCAGGAGGGATAAACTGAAAAGAAGGTTGGTCCGTGATTTCCCCCAGCTGGTTTTCCACTGCCCTCCCCAGCGCAACGTCTCTGAAATGGTTTTTGTTGAGACATTATCGTTAGCAGACAGGGTACCTCTGCCATCAGGCACATCACCATCAACTACCGAGTCAACTGAGGTGAGCCAAGCTGAAAGCCAAGCTGAAAGTGACAGTGAACACACGGCTAGTACAACAGCTGGTCAGAATACCACGGAGAACACAAGGACACTTTACAGTGCAGGGCTGATATTGAAGCGCCTTCTAAGTGACTCTCCCGGTATGAAATGCCCGTGGCCTCCCACAGCAGAGGATTTAAATGTATCTGAAGCTAAATCTGTTGTGCCTGTTGAACTGTGTTTGTTCTGCACTCATTGGCATCCATACCTTCACAGGTTGTGACTCGACCAGTGCCTTTCATGGCAAGGGCAAAAGGAAGACATTTTCTCTTGCTTGTCAGAAAGACGAATACCTGACTGCGTTCTCAAATCTGGGCAGCAGTTTTAACCTTGACCAGTCTACGTTCAAAACACTGAGCAAATATGTGTGCCACCTGTATGGACAGGCATCTGCCAAAGACGTGAACGATGCAAGATACAAAACATTCTGTATGGCATCGTCAGCTTTGCCAGAACTGTCCATTCCCCCAACAAGTGATGCCCTCCACCAACACTGCAAAAGGGCAAACTACCAAGCAGCAGTAATGCGACATTCCCTGACTGGTATGATGTGTGCCCCTTCACCCATTGGCAATGGATGGTACATTGAGGATGGGGAGTTAACAGTAAGATGGATGACTAGAAATCCTGCCCCAGATAGTGTGCTGCAGGTAGTCCACTGTGGTTGCAAGACAAGCAAATGTGAAACAGAAAGATGTTCATGTATGTCTGCAAAAATGTCTTGTACTGATTTATGTCACTGCCAGAACTGTGGAAATGTTTCAAAGGAAACAGAAGAAAGAGGTGCATGGGATGATGACACAGATGAAAGTGATATTGATGAGTAATTACGCACCATGTCACCATGTAAAATTTGCCACTTTTGTTTCTTTATCAAGATGTTTGATTATCGAGATGCCACACTGCCATTTTAACGGTAAAGCTTAAATAATGTCTGTATTACCTTTTTTTTCAAATTTGTTTTGGTCTTTTGTGTGTGTTTGTGTGTGTGTGTGTGTGTGGGGGGGGGGGGGGTATAAATGACACATGCTGTGAAACAATTTGCTACTTTAATAAATATTTATCATATTTTATACCAATTTGGGCCTTTACTGCATCTATTTTAATCTTGTCCATTTTTGCCTTATTCCAGTTTTGGGGTGCATGGTAATATTTTGCTAGATTTTAAGCCACTTTTGGCCACGGTGTGTTACTTCTTTTGTACCTTTGATTACATAGAAGGTTGTGACATTTTTTTAATGTATGATACATAAGCTTTTAGCTAAATTTAATAAGTGTGTGCTTCATTGTGCTGGGGCAAATCACTTCAGTTGAATCGTTTTTTAAGAAATTTGCTACATTTCATGATCTAAATTCACATATGAGTATACTAAGGCACCAATATTTGTTTCAGATGTTAGGTATATGTATTTATGATATTTGAGAAAGATTTTGTGTTGCCAAAATGAATAAGACATATTTTACAAGCCAAAACTGCAGCACAAGATTTTCGTTTTTTGTGATTTACCTCTATATACATTTCTGGCTTGTGACAAAATTTGGCTAGGTATCATGTTCTGAACTTTTAACCCAAAGTCCAGAAGGGTATTATCTATGCAAAAATGCATTGAACAAGTTGTGCTTAGACGTGGGAGCGAAATTCATTTTCTAGGCACTTTTTCTCATGTCAGCTCACCGTCTAATATTGTTAATATTAATAACTGTATCCCTTGCAGACTGTATTGATATATATTGTTAATATTAATAACTGTATCCCTTGCAGACTGTATTGATATATATATTGTTAATATTAATAACTGTATCCCTTGCAGACTGTATTGATATATATTGATATATAATGTAGGAAGCAGAATATTAATAACAGAAAGAAACAACCCTTTTGTGTGAATGAGTGTAAATGGGGGAGGGAGGTTTTTTGGGTTGGTGCACTAATTGTAAGTGTATCTTGTGTTTTTTATGTGGATTTAATAAATTTAAAAAAAATTAAAAAATTAAATAAATAAAAAAAAAACGATACCGATAATAAAAAAAAAACGATACCGATAATTTCCGATATTACATTTTAACGCATATATCGGCCGATAATATCGGCAGGCCGATATTATCGGACATCTCTAATTAAAAGTCTGTCAAAATTTTCTTGTATAAGTATTTTCTATTTTTTTTATTTATACTAAAGATGTATTATCATATTTACATAAAAGTGAAACTCCAAAAACGAGAATATCGTGCAGCATTTCAACTTGAAATGTGAAACTAACGTGATATAAAGTCATTAAATGTCAAGCTTGTATTTATTATCATTCTAATGGTTGTGGCTTACACTTTTTGAAAAGCCCACATTTCCTCACATTTTCA
The DNA here is from genome assembly GCF_033978785.1 of Entelurus aequoreus. Classification (NCBI taxonomy): domain Eukaryota; kingdom Metazoa; phylum Chordata; class Actinopteri; order Syngnathiformes; family Syngnathidae; genus Entelurus; species Entelurus aequoreus. Next base: position 9,934,269 of record NC_084750.1, on the reverse strand, counting down.
ATGCAAGGTTTTCATAAAGGGTAAGCCATAATCATCAAAATGATATCAAAAGAAGGCTTGAAATATCTTGAGTTGCCTGTTAAGAGCCATATATTGTGTTCACGCCGGAATAAACCAACAATATTCTCATTTTTAGAATGACACCTATTTTTATAGCAGTTACATGTTTTGTTATACATTTCCTGGTCTTCAAGATATTTAAAGTCCGTTGAAGTTCCTTTTTACACAATGAAATCAAATCTTTTTTGACTTCTATATTATTGGTAAATATTTTGTATACATATACTTTGTTTATCATGACTAAACATATTTTTACAAAGTGGGATTATAATTAATAAATGGATAATATATCATTAATGTATAAATGCTTTCATAGTTGGAGCATGAACATGTTATTGACCTTCTAATTAGGTTGAATGAAACATCATTCTAAACATGAACTAGCCAATTAGTCACCTTTACACTGCTTATATTCAGTTTGTTCTACTTGCCGATACCGAATGATCCTCCAGGCGTGATCGTGATTGCTCTGGCCTTCATCACAGGAAAATACTTCATGGTAAAACTCTGCTTCCATGGATTCTCAATCGAATCGTCACGCCAAGAATGAGTTTGGACTTGTGAGGCGCCCAAATATTCCCACCATTATTTTAAAAAATGTGCAATTTGACAAGGTGTGAGTGCTTACTATATTTCCACAGCATTTATTTTATTGTGCTGTTTCTAATTTGTCTTCTTTTTCTTATACGTCAATACTTTTATGCTGTATCAAATCTTGCTTAAGTTTTCTTTTAAACTTCCGTTTCGGACACCAAATGTGTGTACCTTACTTATCAGAATAACAAACTGAAAACTATTTATATCTCATTAAAACAAAGCCTTTTTCTACTTTTAACTTCAAAATATTAGTCCTATAATTAATGCATTTTTAAAGCCATCATTTTATGTTATTGTGTATCTCGCAAGAGAAATCCCACTTCTGACACCAAATGTGTGTTCCTTCCTTTTCTAACTTACCAAACCTTGAAGATTTTGTCGCCTAAAAAAGAAATAAAATGTCATCTTTAGCCTCTTAAGGCCCAAGCTGTTTGTTTACATGCTTTTTTTTAATTTCTCTTTGCTATTTAGGCTTATTGGACTCTAATTAGAATAAAAACTAAGAATCATCTTTTGATATGATGTACTTAGTCCATAAGTACACAAACGTGTACTTCATGTTTAGTGACATGCTAATTCTTATTTTTACACTTTTTTTTTCCAAATTCCATTGTATGTTATACTCTTCTGACACCACCAGATGGCAGTATAAGTGTCCACATAAGCCACCAGATGGCAGTATAAGTGTCCACATAAGTGGCCATAAGACCCCAATTCAGTAGTGTACACCATTTTGGAAATAAGAGCTAAAAGGTGCTGTCCACGCATGTGGCCACTAAGCCTTTAGAGGTTTTTAATACCTCATTAAAATAAAGCCTTTTCTACTTTTAACTTCAAAATGTTAGTCGTATAATTAATGCATCTTTAAAGCCGTCATTCTATGTTGTTGTTGTGTATCTTGCAAGAGGAATCCCACTTCTGACACCAAATGTGTGTTCCTTCCTTTTCTAACTTACCAAACCTTGAAGATTTTGTCGCCTAAAAAAGAAATAAAATGTCATCTTTAGCCTCTTAAGGCCCGAGCTGTTTGTTTACATGCTGTTTTTTTATTTCTCTTTGCTATTTGGGCTTATTGGACTCTAATTAGAATAAAAACTAAGAATCATCTTTTGATATGATGTACTTAGTCCATAAGTACACAAATGTGTACTTCATGTTTAGTGACATGCTAATTCTTATTTTTACACTTTTTTTCCCCAAATTTCATTGTATGTTATACTCTTCTGACACCACCAGATGGCAGTATAAGTGTCCACATAAGCGGCCATAAAACCCCAATTCAGTAGTGTACACAATTTGGGAAATAAGAGCTAAAAGGTGCTGTCCACGCATGTGGCCACTAAGCCTTTAGAGGTTTTTAATATCATTAAAATAAAGCCTTTTCTACTTTTAACTTCAAAATGTTAGTCGTATAATTAATGCATCTTTAAAGCCGTCATTCTATGTTGTTGTTGTGTATCTTGCAAGAGGAATCCCACTTCTGACACCAAATGTGTGTTCCTTCCTTTTCTAACTTACCAAACCTTGAAGATTTTGTCGCCTAAAAAAGAAATAAAATGTCATCTTTAGCCTCTTAAGGCCCAAGCTGTTTGTTTACATGCTTTTTTTTATTTCTCTTTGCTATTTAGGCTTATTGGACCCTAATTAGAATAAAAACTAACAATCATCTTTTGATATGATGTACTTAGTCCATAAGTACACAAACATGTACTTCATGTTTAGTGACATGCTAATTCTTATTTTTACACTTTCCCCCCCCCCAAATTCCATTGTATGTTATGCTCTTCTGACACCACCCAGATGGCAGTATAAGTGTCCACATAAGTGGCCATAAGACCCCAATTCAGTAGTGTACACCATTTGGGAAATAAGAGCTAAAAGGTGCTGTCCACGCATGTGGCCACTAAGCCTTTAGAGGTTTTTAATATCATTAAAATAAAGCCTTTTCTACTTTTAACTTCAAAATGTTAATCCTATAATTAATGCATCTTTAAAGCCATCATTTTATGTTATTGTGTATCTTGCAAGATAAATCCCACTTCTGACACCAAATGTGTGTTCCTTCCTTTTCTAACTTACCAAACCTTGAAGATTTTGTCGCCTAAAAAAGAAATAAAATGTCATCTTTAGCCTCTTAAGGCCCAAGCTGTTTGTTTACATGCTGTTTTTTATTTCTCTTTGCTATTTAGGCTTATTGGACCCTAATTAGAATAAAAACTAAGAATCATCTTTTGATATGATGTACTTAGTCCATAAGTACACAAACGTGTACTTCATGTTTACTGACATGCTAATTCTTATTTTTACACTTTTTTTTTCCAAATTCCATTGTATGTTATACTCTTCTGACACCACCAGATGGCAGTATAAGTGTCCACATAAGTGGCCATAAGACCCCAATTCAGTAGTGTACACCATTTTGGAAATAAGAGCTAAAAGGTGCTGTCCACGCATGTGGCCACTAAGCCTTTAGATGTTTTTAATATCATTAAAATAAAGCCTTTTCTACTTTTAACTTCAAAATGTTAGTCCTATAATTAATGCATTTTAAAGCCATCATTTTATGTTATTGTGTATCTTGCAAGATAAATCCCACTTTGACACCAAATGTGTGTTCCTTCCTTTTCTAACTTACCAAACCTTGAAGATTTTGTCGCCTAAAAAGAAATAAAATGTCATCTTTAGCCTCTTAAGGCCCAAGCTGTTTGTTTACATGCTGTTTTTTTAATTCTCTTTGCTATTTAGGCTTATTGGACTCTAATTAGAATAAAAACTAAGAATCATCTTTTGATATGATGTACTTAGTCCATAAGTACACAAACGTGTACTTCATGTTTAGTGACATGCTAATTCTTATTTTTACACTTTTTTTTTCCAAATTCCATTGTATGTTATACTCTTCTGACACCACCAGATGGCAGTATAAGTGTCCACATAAGTGGCCATAAGACCCCAATTCAGTAGTGTACACAATTTTGGAAATAAGAGCTAAAAGGTGCTGTCCACGCATGTGGCCACTAAGCCTTTAGAGGTTTTTAATATCATTAAAATAAAGCCTTTTCTACTTTTAACTTCAAAATGTTAGTCGTATAATTAATGCATCTTTAAAGCCGTCATTCTATGTTGTTGTTGTGTATCTTGCAAGAGGAATCCCACTTCTGACACCAAATGTGTGTTCCTTCCTTTTCTAACTTACCAAACCTTGAAGATTTTGTCGCCTAAAAAAGAAATAAAATGTCATCTTTAGCCTCTTAAGGCCCAAGCTGTTTGTTTACATGCTTTTTTTATTATTATTTGTCTTTGCTATTTAGGCTTATTGGACCCTAATTAGAATAAAAACTAACAATCATCTTTTGATATGATGTACTTAGTCCATAAGTACACAAACGTGTACTTCATGTTTAGTGACATGCTAATTCTTATTTTTACACTTTTTTCCCCCCCAAATTCCATTGTATGTTATGCTCTTCTGACACCACCAGATGGCAGTATAAGTGTCCACATAAGTGGCCATAAGACCCCAATTCAGTAGTGTACACCATTTTGGAAATAAGAGCTAAAAGGTGCTGTCCACGCATGTGGCCACTAAGCCTTTAGAGGTTTTTAATATCTCATTAAAATAAAGCCTTTTCTACTTTTAACTTCAAAATGTTAGTCGTATAATTAATGCATCTTTAAAGCCGTCATTCTATGTTGTTATTGTGTATCTTGCAAGAGGAATCCCACTTCTGACACCAAATGTGTGTTCCTTCCTTTTCTAACTTACCAAACCTTGAAGATTTTGTCGCCTAAAAAATAAATAAAATGTCATCTTTAGCCTCTTAAGGCCCAAGCTGTTTGTTTACATGATTTTTTTTAATTCTCTTTGCTATTTAGGCTTATTGACCCTAATTAGAATAAAAACTAACAATCATCTTTTGATATGATGTACTTAGTCCATAAGTACACAAACGTGTACTTCATGTTTAGTGACATGCTAATTCTTATTTTTACACTTTTTTTTCCAAATTCCATTGTATGTTATACTCTTCTGACACCACCAGATGGCAGTATAAATGTCCACATAAGTGGCCATAAGACCCCAATTCAGTAGTGTACACCATTTTGGAAATAAGAGCTAAAAGGTGCTGTCCACGCATGTGGCCACTAAGCCTTTAGAGGTTTTTAATATCTCATTAAAATAAAGGCTTTTCTACTTTTAACTTCAAAATGTTAGTCGTATAATTAATGCATCTTTAAAGCCTTCATTCTATGTTGTTGTTGTGTATCTTGCAAGAGGAATCCCACTTCTGACACCAAATGTGTGTTCCTTCCTTTTCTAACTTACCAAACCTTGAAGATTTTGTCGCCTAAAAAAGAAATAAAATGTCATCTTTAGCCTCTTAAGGCCCAAGCTGTTTGTTTACATGCTGTTTTTTTTAATTCTCTTTGCTATTTAGGCTTATTGGACCCTAATTAGAATAAAAACTAAGAATCATCTTTTGATATGATGTACTTAGTCCATAAGTACACAAACGTGTACTTCATGTTTAGTGACATGCTAATTCTTATTTTTACACTTTTCCCCCCCCCCAAATTCCATTGTATGTTATACTCTTCTGACACCACCAGATGGCAGTATAAGTGTCCACATAAGTGGCCATAAGACCCCAATTCAGTAGTGTGCACCATTTTGGAAATAAGAGCTAAAAGGTGCTGTCCACGCATGTGGCCACTAAGCCTTTAGAGGTTTTTAATATCATTAAAATAAAGCCTTTTCTACTTTTAACTTCAAAATGTTAGTCGTATAATTAATGCATCTTTAAAGCCGTCATTCTATGTTGTTGTTGTTGTGTATCTTGCAAGAGGAATCCCACTTCTGACACCAAATGCGTGTTCCTTTCTTTTCTAACTTACCAAACCTTGAAGATTTTATCGCCTAAAAAAGAAATAAAATGTCAACTTTAAGATGACTTATTAGCTTTTCACTGAGTGTTTGTTGTTGTGATTGTTGCGCTTAATACACACAATTATATCCCTTTTGTCCTATCCCACCAATACACAATTATATCCCTTTTGTCCTGTCCCACTAAGACAGGAAGCAATTAAGGCTGCTTTGTTGAGTGTGCCATTTAGTTGTCCATCTCCTGCTCCTCTCACAAAAGTATCTGCTTTCACCATCGCTGACCTCAAGTGACACTGACACTCCATCGCTGCTATCGTCGCCATCATTTCTGACTGCCTTTTTCACCCGGGTGGGAAAGAAGAAATGGAAGAAAAAGGGCTTTGGTCACCTTGAGGGAGAGAAAAGTTGTGGACGTGACGTTGAAGCAGGCGGCGATGATGGATTCAAAGTCTCAGCCTCGTCAATCCAAACCACGTGTTGATGTTGTATGTGACGTGAAGATGAAACGTTTTATTGGACTTATTTGTGTGCTTTGGGTTTAGTGTTCAAATCTATCACCATGGCTGTTCACCTCAATGGAAGGACAGAGCAGTAGCACCACCTGCTGGACAGATTCAATAGCAAAAAGCAGTTCTATTTCTACTCCTCATATAAAAGATGATTTGTTGAAATGATTCCAGGTGATTAAACACAAACATGATCTTCTTCCTCCCACAGATTGTGTGATGAAGACCAGAAGCTTCCAGCCTTGATGAAGCTTCTAATGTCACCTTTTTTACCAAGGTAAGGAACTTTTGTGTTACATTTCAATGACTTCTGATGATTAAAATGTACATTTAAAACACTTCCTTGTGGTCTAAACATGATGTGGTGTAAATGTTGCTCCACATTTATAACCTACTTTTGAGTCCAGTGTGTGTGTGTGTGTGTGTGTGTGTGTGTGTGTGTGTGTGTGTGTGTGTGTGTGTGTGTGTTCCCTTAGAGATTGTAAATGAAACCACACCCCATCCTCTCCAAAAGTATCACCATTTATGGACCATAGAGCTTTGTGTGTTTATATATATATATATATATATATATATATATATATATATATATATATATATATATATATATATATATATATATATATATATATATATATATATATATATATATATATACACACAGTGGGGCAAAAAAGTATTTAGTCAGCCACCCATTGACAATCAATGGGTGGCTGACTAAATACTTTTTTGCCCCACTGTATATGTATGTATATATATAT
>NC_084750.1:9919960-9922460 GCF_033978785.1 Entelurus aequoreus | reverse complement strand
GGAGAGTAGAGTTGAGTACCTGTCTGACAGACCTGATGAGCCTCTCCCAGACTCCACTGTGGTGGGAGGCTGCGGGTGGATTGAATGTCCACTGAATTCCCTCAGAGAGAAGGGAGCCTTGGATTTTCCTGTCATCTAGTGAACTCAGGGCCTTTTTGAGCTCAGCTTGAGCTCCCACCAGGTTAGTGCCATTGTCGGATCGAATGTGCTTAACTTGTCCTCTCCTACAGACAAACCTCCTTATAGCATGGATGCATGAGTTAGTATCTAGTGTGTAGGCTACCTCCAAATGCACCGCTCTACTGCTCATACAGGTAAAGAGGGCCCCATACCTTTTGACTAGGCTCCTCCCTCTTTTAACTGTGATTGGGCCAAAGTAGTCTAACCCGACATTAGTAAAGGGAGGGAGGTCAGGGAGGATTCTCTCTTGGGGTAAACTTGCCATTTTTTGCTCTCCTGTTTTTCCTCTCACACGTCGACACACAACACACTTTGAAATCACCTTTCTGGCTGCGGAGTTTCCCTTTACCACCCAGTATTTCTTTCGGAGCTCAGAAAGCATGTGGTTCCTGCCACTGTGTCCAGTGTGTTCGTGAATGTGTCTCAGGATGAGAGTTGAGATATGAGCATCTTTGGGGAGGATACAGGGGTGCTTGGCTTCCTCAGGCATTGCAGATCTATGCAACCTACCCCCTACGCTTAACATGCCTTCATCTAGCATGGGATCTAACCTGCTGATGTTGCTGCTCTTACGAACACTAGATGAAGCCGTTTTGAGTGTTGCCATCTCCACAGGGAATGATTGTCTTTGGACATGGATGATCACTGACTTTTCGGCCTGCGAGACATCTTCCACTGTGAGGCGCTGTCCACCAAGTGTGGACCTGAAAGTTTTGAGTTCCTTGTTCACGTTGTAGCTGTGTGAACGGGTGGCAGTTTGACCTGAGAGGAGTTCATTTTTCCTTTTAGCAAGCAAGCTTAGAATGTTCTTCATCTTCAGATACCATGCCACTGCTCTAAGGAGCCTTTTAGAGTTTGAAAAGGAGGAAAGCAGCTGGCTTGTGGGGGTTTCAGTGTTTACCACTGTAGTGAAGATAGTAGTGTTCTTTCTGACTTCTGGGTCATCCGGTAACACTGACTTGGAGCCCAATGCTTCCCGTGCAGGCCAACTTTCCTCTGCTTTCCATAAAAAGTCAGGGGCATGTATCCATCTCCTTTGCTGCATCAATCTGCTGGTACTCAGCCCTCTGGAGGCATCGTCAGCTGGATTGTCCTTACTGCCTACATACCTCCATTGAGACAGCTTTGTTTTGAGGGATACACCTTTGTAGGTGGCTGCACAGTCAAAAACCACCCTGAGTTTCTTCTTTTTGGGGTGGTACACTCTGTGGTGTGGTATGTACCAAACCTTTGTCTGGCTGAGCTCCTGCTCTGGCACCTTCTCAGCATAGTGGCTTTCCAGAATGTCATTGAGAGATGCAACACACTCCTGTTTGAGTTGCTGGTTCCTTTCCATTTTTCTTTTCAGGCTTTGGAGGCACTGTTCGGCACTTGGGCGGTTGTTGGGCAGGTTGACCGTGGGCTTTCTGAAGGGTAATTTCAGGCTGTAGTGTCCGTCCTGTAGCACTGCCTCATTGGCTATCTCTAAAAACTGTTTTTCTTCTACTGACAGCTTAGTCTTTTCCTCTGACATTACCTCACTGAATTCCAGGTTATACTGGGAAATTAAAAGCTCCTCCAGATTTGCAACTGAAATACTGTTCACAGTTGCACTCACTGCCTGTCTCTTCTGACCTCTAAATGGCCCGTTAACCACCCATCCCAATAGCGTTCTCACTGCATGTGGACCCCCACCATGGCTATTTATAACCTCCCATGGCTCTAACAGTCTTGGAGCATTTGTGCCTATCAACAGCTCCACCTTTGAACTGATGCTCGGGAGTATAATGTTGCCTAAATATGGCCATGGGGCTATGTCTTCCTGTTTGGGGATGCTGCTTGTGGTGACTGGCATTTCTTTCTGTGTGAAGACAACAGGAAGAGGTAGGAAATGATTGCTGTCCAGTGCAGAAACTTCCAGCCCAGCTACCATGTGAGTTGGGACAGACCTTTTCTGATTCATGGTCCTTAGTAGGATATGGGTCTTTACTCCTTTTATGTTCAACTGGGACATAAGCTGTTCAGAACAGAAGCTAGCAGAGGATCCAGGGTCAAGGAGAGCATAAACTGAGAGGACCTGGCTGCCCTTCCCGGCCTTAACTTTGACTGGGACAATGGACAGAACACTCTCTTGGTCCCCGGCCCCTATATGGCCACATAGCTCTGGTCCTGCGCTGCTTACATTTCTAGAGTGCTTTTCTACCTCTTTCGATATTTTGTCTTTCCTATCATAATGTAAGACACTTGGGTGAGATTTTTTACACAGTCTACATGTCTGACGACTTGGACAAACAGAACTCCTGTGCCCTATTAAAAGACAGGCAAAGCACATGCCCTGGCT